>NC_050531.1:9308245-9323023 GCF_002922805.2 Oryzias melastigma | reverse complement strand
AATTGCATAATTTATTGAGAAAATCAGATTTAAATGTGAAATATATTTTTAATTGCAACCTTAAATAATAATCTTCGAAAGGTGTCCTTTTCTAGCTCACAGACGAGGTTTTTTTAAATGTTATTCTTTTTAATAGTTAGAAACACTTCTTGTTTCAAAGTTAGTTTTGCCATCCTTGTACTGTTCCACTGCAAACATGTTTTACTTGAGACACTACCTTTTATTTATAGTAGCCATCAGTTATGGCTAAATACTACAAAGTTTTTAAGTCATGTGAACTTTGCAAGTTTTTATTTTTTATGAAACAGCGCTACTTTCAACATTTAACATATTGCACATCTTTATTTAGCATTACTTTTCTTCCCATTGTGTACAAAAAACTGTTATCAAGATTGTTTGCTGTTTTAATAAACACAATTTTTGACCAGATTTTGCATTTCCTGATTATAACTATTTTTGATTCATTAACGATTTCATTCAGTGTGTGTATAAGGATAAAATGTTGGTACTGACAAATGCTTTGTTGGTGGATAGAGAAGATGAAATTTAACAAACAACTCTGGTCTATATTTAGCCCCACTATGGAGTACAGGTAGAAAATTGGATCTAGTGAGCTGAAAGTTTAGGGGTCATATGTCTCTGAGCCCCTGAAATTCACAAAAACTATATCATATCAATTCATTTGATACATTTGGCCCTGAAACAACTATGTTTTGCTGCTCTAACAATAAATGAACTACAATCCAACTGTTCCTTTAATTATTTATCAAACTGCAAGTGAATAATCCAGAGAAAATAGTCCAGATTCTTTGGTTTTGTGATCCAACTTTATTTCGCATCACTATCTTTGGGTCTTTATTGTTAAAGATCTTTCATCCTGTCAGATACTAAATTAACAATACCATAATAAAAAGTGTCATAGTGGGCCAACTGTTTCACACTTTGTTTCCAGATGGCATAAACAAGTTTATTTGGCTGTGATTTAACTTCTTATGACGTTAAGTGAGTACTTATTGATGCAGTGCAAAGCTTGGGATAATTCAAATACAATTTTTTTCACTAAAATTGTTCTGTTTTGCAGTTTTGATAATTAATTTTTTTTTTATTTTTTTTTTTACATGGAGCAGCTATAAAAACGCTATAATCCACGTTAAAGTGCTGCATTTCTGTACATTAAGTGAGGGCACGTGGGAGTGGCGGGAAAAGTCACCCCCGTCTGACGTCAAAAAAGAAAAGTGCTCATTCCGGCGGAGCCTCGCGCTGCAAACCGAACCGGAACAAGTCTGCAGTCCCTTGGAGGACAAGTATTGGCTACAAGTGTCTCCTCCGCCTGAGCCACCATCGTTCTACTAAACCCAGCGGTACAGCTTATGAGTACAATTTAAAGAGGAGGAAAACCAAAACAAAACACCGGATACGCCAGGACTGAGACTTCCGCTTCAAGCCTTGCGAGGGGAAAATCGTTTCGGCGTTTCTGGAAATGTCCAGGTATATTGTATTGTAGTGGATTGGATTTGTTGGTTTTATCCCCCCGAAGCTGTCAAGATTAACGACAGTTTTACGTTATTTCGATCATTTTACGGCAAATAAACAAGAAGTGCCTCATAAGCTGACAGTTCTGTATTTAATTGAAATTCCGCTTCAGAACCCGGAAAACCTGCTATTTTTCTACTAAGTTATAAATAATGCTTTTGATATAAGTATTTTAGGTAGTATTTCAAAATAAATAAATATATTATTTAAAACATACATGAAAAGGATATGCCAAAGTTTATTACTCTAAAGTCAATTTTTATACGACTGCACAGTAATCGTACAAAATTATAACTAGTGTTGTGTGCTTATTGTTATATATAATATGAAATGTTTTTTTTTTTTTTTTTGCAATTTCTTTACTTTACTTTTAAAAAATATACTTTTTTTTCACCATGATGTCATTAAAGTTAACCATTTCGTCACTGTCTAACACTTTCTTAAACTTTATTTTTGCTTTCCCGTTCTTTTCTTCTTTAATACCTGGTAGTAGCCACATGTAAATAATGTGTTACCGTCACCATTAGAAAACTGCTGAGACTGAGTGTCACTGTGGCTCCATGAATCATCACAAGAGGGTTTTTGGTTTTAGTCAGGAAGCAGATGTGCTGTTTGGTGCCATGGACACTTTAATCAGATCATCCATCCTAGTCCAACATCCTGCAAGGCCCTTGCATTGAGTTTGCCACAAAAATAAGCTTTTTTTTTTTATTTGAAATATTTGCATATTGATTGGATGAGAGGCTCATTCAGGGCCAGAACTTCACTCAGCTGAAGGATTAACCATACTGGCCTACTTGTACGTCACCAGTGTGCAATTGAGGGGCTCTGAGAGCTTTTGATTGTACTAAACGACGACACCTAAACCGAAATCCATCTGTGCTATAAATAAGCCTACAAGTTGCTTGGGTGAGAGGGCTCGCTTTCTGTTAACCATCAAAGCATGACAGATGTGTGACAGATGTGTGGGAAGTAGATGGGTTGGGTCAGATGTGTGGGGTCTGCTCTGCATTCTGCACGATAAAGTCAGTTTCCATCATCTAAAACACATTATGGTAATCTGCTGACAGCAAAATGGGCTTTAAGACAAATTTTTTATGTTTCATCCACTACTAAGCTGTAGTTCCAATTTGTAACCCAAACAATCATAGCCTACCCCCTCTTTTTTTAAATTTTCTGACAGGTGTTGGGTATGAAGAAACAAACCCACAAGGTGTTGAAGAAGGGGGAAGAGGAGGAGACCTTGTGTTGCTGTGAGTATGTGAACAGACATGGGGAGCGCAGTCATATAGCCGCCTGCTGTTGCGACTGTGAGGACCTGGACGATGCCTTTGACAGGTAAGAGGAGTTACTGGAAAAGGACACTTGATTATTCTCCTTGTAAAGAAATTTGCACGTTGCAAAAATTAAGCTTCAAGTGATGCTTTCTAATGCAAATCAGCAGCAACATCCTACAACCAGAGACTCTAGATTTTAATATTCTATATGTGCTAATAAATGGAAAAAACGTATTAAAATCTGACAAAGAAACTCTAAATGTTGAAAGATTTGTAGTTAATTCTATTTATTACAATTTTCTAGCAAATTACAACTGCTTATAGAGAAACTTTGTGTGGAAAATAACTTTTAAATGATAAATATCTTTAACAGTGATTAAATTAATGAATACATAGTTTTATTTTTTTTAATTAGCTGAATATTTTCTTATTTTTTCAGTTGTTACAAAATATGTTACTTTTAAGAGAATTAAATAACTTTAAGAAGTTTTTTTCTTAGTTATTTTATTAAGTGTTGCATCTAAATGCTTATTTCGTTACATAAAATATAGATAATACACACGTTATTTGTATATAATACGGAAGAGACATTTTCTATAGCTGGAAATCTTGTGAATTTTATTAAATTATTTTTCCTTTATTTTTGTTTACTTTACAGATACTGTAAATATACAATTTCCATCTGTTTTTAATGTAGCATTAGTGTTGAGAAGCACAGAAATAAAACCAAACACAACAAGTAGCAAAACCTAATTGGCCTAATTACAATATAATCCTAAATTGCACAAAATAAAATATCTGATTTGAACACTAAATACGAGTAAAACTACATTTCTTGTTCCAACAGGTTTTTGAAGAGGGAGTCTCAGAAACCCGACTCCCTGTCTCAGGTGGCTGCAGTCATCTCTGACCGGATCCGTGTGCCCTGGCTGAGGGGCGGAGCTCAAAAGCTGGACCTGTCCATTATCCCCCCTCTCATTCTCCTCCCTGCCCTGCTGCACCTTGCCGCTCTCCACTTCCTGCTCGGCCTGGTGGTTCTGATCACTCTGCCCGTCTTGGTGCTGTGGTACTACTACTTTACCCACAGAAAGAAAGGACGAACGCTCTTCTTCCTCAGCCTGGCTCTCTTCTCCTTAGCGTACATGTACTATGTGTTCATCGTTGAGGTGTTTCCCCGCGGAGATGTTGGTTCTTTTGAGCTGGCTGCAGTGACGGTCGGGATCACCCTCACCGTAATGGTGCTTTTCCACTCAAAGAGAAATCCCGGCGTTGTTCGGCCAGATAAAGAGGCGGTCCACAGCACGGTGACGTACTACAGTCCTTTAGCAGACAGGGATTCCCCCCTCAATGGACGCAGGCAAGATGTCACGCTGATCACAGCCAGCCAGACAGAGCTGGACGGGCCCGATTTGAAGGAAAGTAACCGGAACTGGTGCAGCGTGTGCCGGGTGGTGAGGCCTCCGAGGGCTGGACACTGCCGGATCTGTGGCGTCTGTGTGCTGCGTCTCGACCACCACTGTGTCTGGTGGGTTTCATTAATTGTGTTGACACAAATGAATCAAAATTAGCTTCAAATAGTTAAATTAGATGTTTGTTAAACTCCATCATGTCCCCTTTTTTGTGTTATCACCGTGTATTAATCCTCCACCGCCATCAACCACTTTCATTGTGTGTGTTCCTGTTTTGTAACCCCAGAGTCTCAGTACAACCTATTTGTCTGCTTGTGTGTCCGTGCGTCTCCTCCTGTATGTGCGATGGCAGGATCAATAGCTGTGTGGGGCAGGCCAACCACCGCAGCTTCCTGCTCACTCTCATCCTCTTCCTGTTGACGTCGCTGTACGGCATCGGGTTGGTGCTGCGCAGCGTGTGTCCACAGCAGCACCTGCTCACGGCCATGCTCTACTGCCCCGGAGTTTACAACCAGTTCAGGTACTGAGAACACTCAGCTTTGACTTACAGTCCTCAACCTCCAAAATACATTAACAAACTTCTTCTCCATGACATCAATTCTATTGGACATAAAAACTCAAAATTGATCAGTTGTTTTAATGATAGGAAAAAGTGATATATTCAAATTTGTTTCAAATTATCACTAAAAAGCATTATTTTTGAGAAAAGATTATTTTACTATTTAGAACCTTTTTTTTCATATTGTGGATTCCTTGTTCATCCTTGTTTCCTTTTAATACTCAGTCATTCACCCGTTGCAACTTAAGCTTATTTTGTACAAATTGTTGCTTCTGTTTATAGTTTCACTTGGTTCTAAAGTCTGTTTTTAAGGTCACAACATTCATAGAAAATTATTTCTGCAGCACTGTTTGAGAGAGAAAAACAAATAAATTATTATGGATGAAAGATAATATTAACAGAGTTTAGTTGTAGGATTAACCTTTTTAACTACCCAACCAAGACACAATAAAAAAAAATGTTAATATTGACTTGGAGGAGCAATAACACACAATCACTGTTTTCAATAAGTTTTCTAAATGTGCTCTTGGTTGAGCAGGAAGTTAAAGAGTTAAAGTCCTCACATTATTTTATCTACTTTTTGTGGGTAATTTGAGAGAATAAATAACATAAAATCTTTTTTAACTTTTTAGTTTTTTTAATGATAAAAAGTAAATAGATTTTTAGAAGTCACTGAGCTGCAATTATATTAATGTGTTATTTTATAGATTTATGGGGTTCAAAGAATGAAATTGTATTTCTTATAATTGAATGCCCAAAATTAACTTAAGGTTCCACTATTCTAATAGTTTGATGCATAGTTATTTTCTTAAGTTAAAAATTGCATAATCACAAAAGACAATGGTAGATGTAACTGTTTTTGAACCTCTGATAAATCCTGCAGCCACTCTTTAAAAGCAGGGAATCATAAAATAACTACAAAACAATCAAAAGTACGTTTTCTTTGATAGTTTAGAGCAGCTGTGTCTATCAATACCGTTTTCCACCATTTTTTGTTTGTTCTATTAGGTTTTTTTTTAAATAAAAGTCAAGTACTCAGAATTTAAAATGAGTTTTCTTGTAGTTTGAAATACGTCTAATCCAAAATACAACCTTAGTTCCTCAAACGATGAACTTTTTTGTAAATTATAAAAGGAAATGAACAAATTATTTTACATATCATGTTTTTATTCTCTATAGAGTGAGAAGATAACTTTAATCAGAAAACAACATTTTCAATTGGCAACTATTAACACAAATGATACATTTATTTCACAAAGTAAATCGAATATCTCAACATTTTTTTAATATAATTATTGGTTTAACTGGTTTTGATAAAAGTGTCAGAACTTAAGACTGATCTCTTTCTCTCTCTGTGTGTTGCAGCACCGCACTATGTTTCACCTGTGTGTGGTACTGCACCATCGTGACGGCTGGTGTGCTTCACCTGCTGCTGGTGCAGGTCATCAACATCAGCTGCAACGTGACGGAGCGCGAGGCCAGAGCTGCCATTCGTGAGAAAAGTGCCCGCAGCTCCTGCTGGGGGCTCGTGGTGGAGACGGGGGTTTACTCCAGAGGCTTCAGCGGCAACTGGTCCGAGTTCATGAGCATGGGAGACCAAGTGAGCCCCGCCTCTACTGCTCATTTGGTGTGACTGTTCTGTTCTTTGGGTACTGAAGCTGCTGTTCTGATAGTGTCCACTGGATGGCAGCATGGCTCTATATAACTGATATGGACAAATTGAAACTGAGAGCTTATCAAAGATCTGGACAGTCACTGTCTTCAGACATTTTGCAATAAGAATGTCAAAGATTCACTGCCACTAACATAACCGACAACTCGCCTCCCATCTATCCCATCTATGCACAATCCACCTGAATGTGTTCCTCCATGAGGACCCCCCCCTCCTCCATTCTGGTTATCTTCCCTCTGATTCATGGCTCTGATGGGGGCAAAACTATGAATGGGTGGATGGTTTTCACACTGCAGTTATTCCATCCTCTTTAACTGCACTTCTCACAGATAAATGAAAGGTATCAGTACAAGCTGCTGTTATGAATGGATTTCTAGTTGCTTTGACTTAAAGTTAACTTGCAACTAGATTAAATAGTAAAAACAAAATAAGTGAAGCTGCACAAACCTACATAGAATTCCATTGTTTGGTGTTAAATAGCCAGTTTGGTGCCTGATCTGTTGCTACTTAATACTTTAATGTATTGAAGTTATATTTAAACTGTGGTACAAAGTGACACTTTGATGTTTGCACAGTTGTCTGTGTGTGTGAATAGTTTGTCGGCCTCGCTAACACTTTTCCTCCTAAAGGCTTTCACAAAGGACGGGAGTGGAAATCAGGCAGAACTTCTGCCACTCTCCGGATCAGCTTCTCTCGCCGAGCGTTCCTCTCCCTCTCCCGGCGCATCACACTTGGAAGCTGCCTCCAGGCCAGGAAACATCTCTGCTGCACCCGTCTGAAATGCGAGCAGATGGAAGGACAGACGGGAACAGAGCAAGTGAGCAATAACAAACTGGATTAGAAGGACCTCCAGCTTGACGACATCTAATTAGGTTTTTTTTTGCGTGCTATTTGGGCTCTGTTCGCAGAGGCAGGTGGGCAGCTGTTGAATTGGCTTGTGGTCCTTTAGCAGACCTAACCTCACAGGTGAAACATAAATGCTCTGGTTGTGAATGTATCTGAAGGAGAAACAAAAGGATTTGAGGAGCCTTACCTATGCAAAAAGTTGGTTTAGAAACAGTGAATGTACATTTTTTTTTTTTCAGAAAGGGCCAGCCTGGTGTCAAACGCAGAATAAATTAGTAAATAGAACACACTGGAAATCCTATTTGCTTTCAGGTTTTCCCCTCTTCCTTCATAAATCCATAAGCACAGTGTAGAAAATCTGCGAGCACAGTTCCCAAACGGAGGGCACATTTTAGAAACTGAAAGAATGGATTTGCACGGAGCTCTATTCTTAATCACTGCTGCCATGGGGGGTCCATTCATTCATGTTTCCCAGAGAATGAACTTTTCTGACTTATGACTGACTGGTGGATTATTTATCAAAAATGTGCAATATGTTTTTTGTGTGTTTTAATGCCTTATTTTCTATTTTAAAAATAAATATAAAATAAAAATGTTGCTACTTTTCGGTTAATAAGCACAATGTTGTATTTGAATATTGTACAGGTGCCTCTGATATGTTCACCTCAAAAACATTAAACTCTTGAAGATTATTTACATAATTGAATGTATTCAAGTGTTTTTTTTTAATTGTTCCTCAAAATTAAAACAATAATTTAAGTGTAACATCTGCATAATAATTATATTTAATCTTAAAATTGTTTTTTCTTTTTGAAATGCATAAAATACTGTCAAACCACAACAAAGTTACATGAAAATCATCTAAATCAGAGGTTTTTTTCATTTTAGCTACATTTTAGAACATTTAAGTTAAATTTTAATTATATTATTCAAAATATAATCACCCTGACGATCTAAAAGGTTATGTATTTCTTTTCTAAAAAGGAATAAAACACAATTTCCAGTTAATGTTCTTATTTTACCTAGAAACCTGTTCGAATGGTAATGATTCGATTAATGTGCACATTAAAACCCAGATTATTGTTTTGTCGCAATCAGGAATGACTATTTTCTCTACATATCAGTGCAACACCTGTGAGCCACTTGTATAACTTCTTTCAACCATGCGGTGAGCATATGGTAACGGTTGTGGTAGCAGACCTGTTGTTGTGTCTCTGAGCCAGCTCCTGGCGGTCCCACTCCACCAGCCTCTCCTGGGTCACATAATCCAGCAGCGCGAGCAGAAACCTCCTCAGAGTCCGTCTGCGATAAAAACGTTCAGCTCGCTCTTCCTGAACCATCTGCAGGTCTCTCAGCTGAAACAGTCCCACAGGAGAGTACTCAGTGAAGCTTTACCCAACAGTATTTTCACCGTGGTTTATAATAGATGGTAACCATGTTTTCTGTTATACTAAAGTTTATGCTTGGTAAAACACTAGTTTAGGTACTTTTGTCCAACATCTGAAGCCCCTCCGCAGTAAAAAGTGCTGCTGCAGAAGATCTGCACGAGCGTTTTTCTCAGACACGGACTCTCTTGCTGATTGCTGCCATCGCAGAGTGCAGCGCCTCAGGAGAAGGAGCTTGTGATGACTCTCAGCCAGCTGGTGGAGAGCAGAAAAAGCCGTCATTCATGAGGTGCCAGGAAGACATGGTTGTTAAAACATACACTTTTTTTGAACGCTCCTTTGCTTTAGGCATGCATGTCCCATGAACGATGAAGGATTTTTCCTCGGCTGTCTTCATTTTTCTCATCACTTATAGCTACTAGCAGACCGAGGAGGTTAGGCGAGGTAATGTATGGTTGGAATACATGGTCTTTTGGTCGTTTTTAAACAGGAAATATGTCACTATAATCTTGCTTTTTATTGCCAGTCACTGACAGTCTCATATTTGTGGACAGAAAGTAAAAAAAAGTCCTGATATACTGAAAATCTATTATTGTATATATGTTTGTAACACAGTTTATATACCATTTTCATAAAATAAACACATTTAAAACAAAACCAGCTCAGGTAATACAGAATAAACACTTTTTGAATTACTTAGGGAGTTATAGAAATATTTATAAAATAAAATACTATGAAATGTAGGTGGCATAAATTTAAGCTATATTTAAGACATAAAACATTGACTCAAAGTTAAATAACTTAATAAAACCTCCAGATTTAAAGTCCCACTATGATTATCTTTTTATCTATTATAAAATCGTTCCAGTGGTTGCTGAGAGCTCTCGGTTTATGGGCTTATTTATTTATTTATTTTTATGGAGCATGTATTGAGCATTTTATACACTTTTATTAGGTATTCAGCCCAGGGCCCCAGGCGATCGCCTATCTTTACCTAGTGGTTAGTCTGCCCGTTCTGCTAGCTTACATTCCCGCACATTCCAAACCTAACATTACCGGTGCAACAAAAATAATGAGTAATATATCCATGGTTTCTATTTTATTTATTTTTTATTCCTTGTATTTGTATTTATTTATTGTCCGTTGTTGATTGATGCTGAAAAAAACAAAAAAAAATGAGTCAAATTTACTTTGAAAGCCCAGAAAAAAATGGTTCTTAGGAGTTGAAACAGCTGCCTTTAACCAAACAAGCTCTAAATGTGTTGAAACTCATGGCGTGGATGTGAACTCTACAATAACTCCCTTATATTTTCCTACTTTTTATTCATAATCCTGCAGAAATAAAAAGCTATTTGCTTAACAAAAGCCTCTCGATGTGCAGCAGGTTGACTCTCTGTTGAAGCGGCAGCTGCTCAGGGCAGGACAGGTGATTTACCTCCTTGTTGACTTTTAGGAACTGAACGAGGCGTTTCCATGGTGCCAGGCCTCGCCGTAGCAACAAGGTTCTGTCATAGTGTTGATGGGCTAGCCTTGTGAGCTCTTGTTGCCTTTTCAATCGTCTCTGTTTTTCCTCTTCTCTCTGCAGATGCAGGTGGGACGGGGTTTAAATCTTGTGCCACACGTTTCTGACAAGAAGTCACTCAGCTTTTCCACCTGAACGTCAATTAAATGTGAAGAACGGCTCACCTCTCTTTCCAGTCTTTTTTCCTCCCTCCGTTTTTCCAGCGCCTGGCGTTTCTCCTCCTCTTCCTCCTGCTGCCTGCGCTCCTCAGCGGCCTTCATCTCAGCCTAGAAAGTTTCTCCGTCAAAATTGGTGTTAGATTGTTCAAGGCTGCCCTCTGATCCAATAACTTTAACATCTCACCAACTTTTCCTCCTCTTTCTTTTTCTTGAGTTCTTCAATCTCCTTCCTTCGCTCTGCACGCTCACGTGCACGGGCCTCCATTGCTAAGAAAGGCAAAGCACGTGCACAATAAGATTAAAATTTTACCCACTATTACTTTTAAAGTTAAAACACGAGCGAACTGAATTGATTTAACTAGAACAAAACATAAATGTCAAACTTTAAGGAGTTTTAATTTCAAAAGAAACTTGTTCTAAAGTGTAACCCAGATAGAATTATTGCCAAGCTTTTTATCAACTTTAATTAATACCTCAAATAGCATGAAACGATTTGACTTTAATAAGCTTTATGTTTTCACATGACCCAAATGAGAAAAAAACGGTTTTACTGCAAATTAGTAGAAACCCCGTGCACAATGCAGTCATTAAATCTTTGGAAATCATACTGAAGTGATTTATAATATAACAGCTGATATAAAGCTATTGCTTTGAGGGTGTAAAAGGAAAAAAAATATATAAGTAGGGCTTGGAAAGGCAAGTATAAAACATAAAAGTAAAAATGTTCTTTATGACACAGAAAAATTTATAATTGTGAATTCTAGGCGACAAATACACTGAACATTAAACCACACAGGCCTCTTAGCTGTCTTGGCTTTTTCACCAAAAAAATGTTTATTTTCTTTAAACCAGAGGACATCTGTATTTTAAAAAAGAGTTAGTCGTAAAGTCAGGAAAGGACAAAAGATGAATGCAAAGGTTATCGATTAAAGAAGGAATCGAAATAATACTTTAAAAATAAAAAATGCCCTCAAATACCTAATGATACTCTCAAGAGGGAAAAAAGAAATATATTATTTATATTGTTGGTAATTGCAAGAAAAATGATCACAATAAACTGGAAAAATATCAAAGTACCAAAAATAAATGAATGGAAAAATAAACTAAATGGAAAAGTTACACATGGAGTTATAATTTGTCAATTATATGTATGACAGATTAAGTAGAATGAAAGAGTATTTACATTTTTAAGTTTGAAGTTGTTTAATGAATAACCAAATTAATAACTTAATATAGATATGTCTGTTTGTATAAATTGGTAAATGAGTAAACAAATGTCTCTAAGATTTTTTCAGCAAACAGAGTATTTATGTTCTATTATTAAATATATGTCATGTTTATTTATGAGAGGACATAACAGCTTTTTGTCTGCTAAATGGTTTATAGGTTTTTTTGTCTTTGACATTATTTGCTTTGTTTGTACAATGAAACTTAAAATAAAAGTTTTTAAAAAGTGTGTTTGTCTTTTTCAGGTTATAAGAGCATTTTCTTGAATTTCCAGTTTTTACATTTTTAACAGTTTGCTGTTCTGATACAGTGATATAGTCTAGTATAGCAGAGCTAAAGCGATTAGCAGAAACATCTGGAGATGTGAGCTTGTGAGTGGCTGCCAAAAAAAAAAGACAGATGGAATGGAGAACCTGCAGTTGGAACAGGAAGATGTTGAACAGCTCTCCAAGATTCCTCTAATAACTGTATAGAGTCAAATATGATACAATGGACGTATTACTCTGTGGTACCCCTTAGCAAAAAGTAGTACATTTGAAATGTATTAAGTACAGGAAGTAATTATAGAATATGTATGTGTAGGAAGTATACTAACTGAATGACCAAATTGGAAAATTTTAAGTCATTAAGATAGTATACAAAAAGTAAACTTCAAGGAAGCTCGGTATAATCAAAAAGGCTTTGACATTTTCATAGAAACTTTAGGTCAAAGGTCAGAAAGAGATACCCTTGGTCCTGGACACTCCACACTGCGTCCATGCAGGGAAATTGATCGATGTGGTTGGAAATGGAGCAGGTAATTTGTTTCCCACCAGGCTGTAGCAGTATTGATGGTGTCAAATTTAAACCAGCGGTGAGTCTTAAGTGATTTACGACTGAATACAATGTGCTGAATAAGGAGATTGATACAGATGGTCTGTCAGTGTCGAAGCGAGCAGGACTGCAGTTGTTTGTCAAGTGTTCAGATCCAGAGCATAGGAAATAGTATGCTTCCATATTTTTGTATTCAAACTGTAGTTAATAATAAGTTTAAATTTGTTTTTAATTGAAACCTATAAAAGTAGAGAATGATATAAGTATAATGTCGTGCTAGCAAATCAAAATCTTCAATGTTTTTTGTATCTTAAAGAAGAAAATTAATATGTTTAGAAATGAAACAGCATATAATCATTAACATATCTTGCTCCTGCCTCAAGTATAAGACTAAATAAACAAAAGAAGTTCACAACTAAAGCTGTTTTAAGGTTTACTTGTAGGGAAGCTGCACCTGAAGGTTTTGCGGTTATTCTGAAGGCTGTACAAAGAACGACTGACAAGGAAAAGAGTCAGCAGTGAGGCCTGACATAAATCTTCCAAACTGTGAAGTTCTTGAATTCATGACATTGGAAGAGTGGAAGAATTACCAGTAGACTGCAGCAAAATGACCACATTACATATTTAGAAGCTGTCATGGCTGCCAAGTGTTGTGCAGTCTGTTAGTGAGGGGCGACAGGTGATCATTACCTGGATTTCATTCACATCACTGTCCTGCTTGTTTTATTGTTGCTTTAACGACAAGGCTAAAATAGTCTTTTTACGTATGAACAGATCCTGACTCGTCTGCTTGAAACATAGTGTGGGTGTGTGCGTGTAATGTGCGGTCAAACTTACAGACCGAATGAATGTTCGGACTGACCTGTGACGATGGGGTGGGGGCATGTCTGCCGTGTGACAGCTCTCCTTGAAGGTGCACTCCGACTGGCGGCTTCTCCGGCAGGTGTCCTGCGACAGTGATGATCACAGACAGATGCACATGCAGTGAAAAAGCCCCGTCGTGGATGTCTGGATTTTTATGTAGTTTGATTCCATTCAAAAAAAAAAAAAAAGTACTTAATTCCGGTTAAATTTATTTAAAGCTTAGTGATTGAGGTGAATTAAAAAGTGACAACTTGTTAGTGTTTAGCTTAAAAGGAATTGTGCGCAATTTGTCATCCCTTTAAATGGTTTTCGAACCGTCTTGGGAGTTTTAATTATGAGGCAGAATAATGGAGCAGATGAGCATGTTCACACTCAGACTGATCCACGGAGAGACTTAGGACATCCTTTGTCCTCAGAGCTTCCAGCTCTTTATCTCCTTCCAACAGGGGTGGTAATTGAATCACGGGCCCCACACTTTGATCTTGTTCTGTTTATAGGGGAGACACAGCAGTCCGAGCCGCTCTTTTGTCACCATCATTCTACTTCTCAAACAGAACAGGTCGTTCAGGGAAAATAAGCGAGACAAAAATACGCTCAGGTGTTTATATTTGAAGCCTTTTGCCTGGAAGACTTTTATGCAAATTCACAAATGTAGATTTTGGCTGATTTGCAAATGCAAACAAATATTTTCATGTCTGCAATTAACTTATCGACCTTAAGTGTCTCCCTTTAATTTCCCCGATTATATCAGTTCAGCTTCATTTAAAGTCCGCCCTCATCTCTGAGTGCATTCATCTGTGATTCTGGCCCTGACTGACGGAAGCAGACTGTACAAAAATACAAAAAAAAAAAAAAAAGAAATCAAAATGTCAGCTTTCAAGTGAAACTAATATGGACCCAACGGTCGCCGCTCTCTGACCTCCACGAGATGAAATGACTGCAGTCAGAATGTGGATGTTCAGAGGACGACTGCTTGCCTATCAGGTTGGGATGCACGTCTTTGGCTTCTCTCTGTCCTCCTCCAGCATTCAGACTTAATGGATCGTTTAATCTGTGACTTTGGGGGGAAACTGCATCTGGATGTCCAGATGTTTGGCAGCAGTTCTGCAGCTATTAATATTATTAAAATTGATGATATATTAACACAAAGCCTGACTTTATCACATACGCTTATGATCCTAATATTCAAACAAAAACTGCCTAACAAGTATGATTTTATTAGAAGATTTGATTGGAAGTATGAAACTGTTGACTTTTACTGCCAGATGGAGAATTAAATGTTTATATGTTTGTTAAAATGTGTAAAGTTGGAGTGACTTCTGAAGAAATGAGAACCAGAAAACCTGCGATAATGCTAGTGTGAATGCTTTCTGCTGAACGTGGACGCTGAAGATGCTGAAAATGCTAAAACTATTTGCATAATCCCCCAAAATTTTAGTTTAACCTAGAATTTAGCCCCAAAAACCTCGGTATATGCCAAATTGCCCAAAAATGCTAACATGTTGGATGTTGC
>NC_050531.1:9288919-9308183 GCF_002922805.2 Oryzias melastigma | reverse complement strand
AGCTAGCATGTTGCTAAAAGATTAGCTCAATCCAAAATAAGCCCAAAGCATCTCAGTAGATGCCAAATAATCCAAAATACTAACACGTTGCTAATATATTAGTTTAAATCCAAATTAGCTAAAAAGAACTTCAGTAGATACCACATTAGCCAAAAAAACCCTAAAAAACAAAAAAAAACATAATTTTTTGGTTTTTAATTGCGTAAAATTTAAAAATGTGAAATGTATGAATACCAAAAATACAAGCGTGAATGTCCAGCACGTGCTGAACGTTTTGATACTGAAATTGCATAAGTTAAAAAGCGCACACAAATTTTGAAAAATTTCCCATTGAGTAAACATTGGCTGAAAAAATCTTATGAATTGCATAATATTTTAAATTGCATAAAAGTTAGGAATACCAAAACTACAAGCGTAAATGTCCTGAACTTTTGATACCAAGATTGCATAAAGTGTGATTTCATTTTTACATGTCAAAAAAACGTACCGAAGAAAACAAAAAGATGGAGGAGAATCACTATGACAAATACAGTATATGTCATAAATTCTATAGAAATAGTGGCATATCTACTACAGTACCTTTGCACTGGTGGGTAGTGCATAGTTTTCTCCATGTCCTCTGCAGTTTTCTCCATCTCCAGCCTCAGATCCATCATGTTCTGCTTTTCCTTCAGCCGGACGATTTGCTCCTGCTGCTCCTTCAGCAGCTTCCTCTGCTGTGTGATAATCTGCTGCTGGACGGCATGTCTGTTTTCAAACCTGCTGCCCGGCGACGCCGTCGAGCTGGTGAAGTCCTCCACCCACTGCCGGGCCTTGTGGATTTCTTCAGCAGTGGGCGCCGTATGGCGCCGGGTCACCTGCCAAGGCTCGGAAACAATACCTGTCGCATTTTTATCCTGATGGATCACGGAGCCTCCAGGAGATGAAGGGTCTGATCTGTTGTGATCTTTCTGTAGAATATATAAAAGATAAAGTGGGGGATTATGCAATGGCTGAACCAAACCAGGCAAGTCTACAGAGAGCTGGCCAATCTATTAAGACTGTCTTGCTTCAGTAATTGTGATATATAGACTGAAGAGGCCCCCCTTAAGCATCAAAGTCATGAAACTTCAATTTTTATCTCCTATTTTCGTGTCCCTCCGGCCTTTTTTACACCTTTTTTGTGCTATACGGTTACAGCAGAATCTGAGAAGAATAAAAAGCAGGGCAATTATAAAAGGTCCAGACACACATAAAACCTCAAAGAATAAATTCTTAACATTTTAGCTCCAGAAGTTTCCCTTTAAGCTTCTTCTAAAATATTCCAGTTGTCTTTTGTTAGAAGAAGACTCAAAGCAGAACATAGTTTTTTGAGTTGTCTGCAGTTTTAGGCCTTTGGAATAGCAGGGCTGGTGTTTTAGTCTCGTCTGATTCTATTTAAAAATAACTAATCACTTTGTTTTATGTGGCAAAAATCAAAGAAAAGAGAGTTGTTGAGAATTTGTCCGCCTCTCACCCTCGCTGTGGTCTCAGATTGGTTTCCCAGCTCTGGTTGAATCACTTGTGGCTGATTTGCATGAGTTATTTTGGTTTTAAGGTGGCCTTTTGCTGCAGCACTGAGTAAGGCAGTCATCTTCCGTTTGGTTTCCTGCTGCTGGGCCGAAATACGTTGTTGTTCACTCACGATCCGACGCCATATTTGCCACCCGTAAAGGCAACGGCGTAAAAGCCGCCGTCGGTCACTTTCAACAGCCAGCTGGTGTTTTCTGAAGGGGAAAAGGGATGTGAACATATTTTAATCATCTCAATTACAAAAAGACTACATCACTTTTAATTAGTGGGTGGCCAACTGGGATATTAAATTTACAGCCTAGTTATGAATGTCGGCTGTCTGGCACTGAAATGCTAGTATGAGATGATACAACCCAGCTTAACAGTGAGCTTTAAGGGCACAAAAACACTACAAAACCACTTTAGAGCTTGATTTATGCCTGTTTTCGGTTCGTAGCTCCTCCTCCGTCTTTGCCACATCTCGATGCCTTCGCGCTGCCCAAACAACTGCCCGCCACGCTCTCCACGCTCTCAGCTGCCTCCTCCAGGAATAAAAGGCCACGGCCTTACTCATCTGCAGCTGTCGCTCCCACACTGCTGAACGCCACCCAGAGAAATGCCTCTGCAGACACTGAAAGTGTGCAAAAACAGGACAACAAGTAGGAAAAATGTATTAATTCTAACCAGATTATCTTTCTAATGTCAATGAAAATTGACTAACTTGACTTGATATAAGGATATAAGGAGTGGAGACTTTTTAAATACATCTTCAACAGCTAATATTTGTGCTTTTGGGTTTTTAATTTGCTCAGTATTAATATTTTGCCTTTTTGATTTATATTGGTTTTATTAGGATACATTTTCTAAAACAACTCCTTTTTCTCAGCTAAATATTATCAGTCAAGTCATTTTATATTATATCTAGTGTGCTAAAAAAATGCCTCTCACAAATATTCTTGATAGTGTTTTGAATTTTTACAGGCAGTATTACCTTCACACCAAAAGGCTGAGGGGCATGAAAATGTCCAAACCACAGACTGCAGGACAGAAAGGTTTTAACAGACTGAGCCTTAGGCCGTTCTGAGGCTCTAGTGACGACACCAACCTTAAGGTTGTTTGTGTGAACCTTCGCTTGAATCCACTCTTCTCGATGGAGCTGCTGGACGTTCTGTTGGTGCTTTGTGGGTAGGGCTGTTTGGATGTTCGCTGTTACCTGATGCAAATCAGATCTTTTTCTGCAAAATAAAAGCACAACATCTTCCTTTTTTTGTTTGTTTGTAGATTCAGTTCAGACACCTTAAAAAGAGAGGTCAATAAACAGAAAGTAGCACAAAAGATTATTTTTTTGCTGTTCATATTTCTATCAACAGGTAAACTAACTGAATATAAAAGAGAATCATAGGAAGAGGAGTCTCGATGAAGGAAAGAGATGAAGAGGAACTCAGAGTTGAATTTTCAGTTCCTGCTTCAAAAGAAAAATTACTCATCTCAAAATTTCAAACAATTTTGGTGGGCAGAATGCATGACTATCTTATTATAAGATAAAAAAAATATTTCTAAAACATATATACCATAAATATTAAAACAGCTTTGATGTAGTGGCCTGAGGTGAACTTGCAACAGATGAGACTGTGTTTGAATGTGCTCCAGATAAATAGGTAAAACTGTGTGTAGTGCATCAATAAATGTTGCTTAAGAGACCACTATGTAAAGATAAAAACAGAAACAATGAACTTACATTTAACATAGTGGTAAAAAAAAAAAAAAAAAAAACAGATTTATGTTGCTACAAAAATGCCACTTTTGCAGAGTTTTGATGCATGCCGTTTCTATTTGGTGACTCATCTGCTAAAAAAAAAATTAAAAATTCATTGTTTGGAATGTACAGTGACAAGGAGAAGCTAATCCACTATGAATAAAGAAAGCAGTGCATAATAAAAAAAACATGAATTAAAAGCAATAAACACTTTGTTAAATTTGGATCAATGCAGTTTGGCTGTCAGTTATGCCACAACATAAAGATAAGACAAATTGAAGTTCCTTTGTTTCATGGCTGAATAGATTTCAATTACAGTGACTTGTTTTTGTGATTGGTCAACTGATGTGTGGAAGCGCCGCTTTCATATTGAGAAGAAACTCTGCGGTTAAGTTTTTGTGTGACACCACAAGTCGCACCATCTTAAACTTTTCTTTCCTCGTTAACTTTCACTTATGTCTCCTTTAAATTTTGCAGCCTGATTGGGTTCATGTAAATGAGAGATCACAGGAGAAAGGATTGTATGATGTAAACGTATGTAATTGAAGATCATAATTTCCTATTTTTAACTATAACTGCTATCTTCCACTCTTTAAGTTGTTCATCAGTGAATTAAAAAGCTATAAATCAGTTTTTCTTTGCTCAAACTACATTTCTGAAAGTAAGAAAAAATGGAAAAAGGACAATATATATCTGGAGCAACATTGAGTTTATTCTGCAACACTAGTCATGTGACTAAGCTAAACTTTTCAATATATATATATTACATTATGTTTTGTTCCAAAAATCTGTATTTAAGTTTAATTTAATGTTAAAGACCCACTCTTATTAAAAACCTGTTTTTTGTGATTTTAATATGTTTTTGTGGCAATTTTCTGATGATGGAGGACACATACATAAAGATAATTAAGCTTAAAATTCAATTTATGAATATTTATTTATTTAAATTGTTGTGAATTAGGAGCAGACAAAAAAAATGCAACTTAATTGTGATGAAAATACGTTGAGTGGGCCACAAGCTCCCTGCTCTGCTCCATTCTGATGCATCCACTTGCAGGCGAATAGATCCATGAGCGTCTTTAATTTCCTCATCCGAGCTGGAATCTGGCTCGGAACGGGATATATCCGATATTGTTTGGGATTTAATGTTAGGTTGAGGGTGTAAGTTAGCTTGTAAACAGAGTGCTCTCAGCAACAGGGAAGGGGGCGGGGTTAAATCGAGTTAATAGCCCCGCCCACAACTTAGAGGGGAATTTCTAATGAATTCCTAATGAGCTCTGCAAAAAGTGTCCTAAAAGACGGCACAGGTTTTTATATTAAAAATGACATAATGAAAAGACCACTGAAAAGAGATCAAAGATGATTTTGTGAAAGTTCATTTTTATTTTTTTACTTTTATCAGTAAACTGTGTAGTTGCAGCAGCTGCCAGCTGTGAAAACAATACCTCTGTCGAGCAAGCTGCTCCTGAGTCCTCCTCTGCTCCATCTCACGCCGCAGTCTCACCAGCTCCTGCTGCATCAGCTCCTCCTGCTTCTGTTGCTCCTGCTTCCTCCTCACCTCCTTCTCTCTCTCCCTTCTCTTTGCCTCCTGTCTGGCAGCCTGACGAGCCTCCTTCTCCCTGTGCTGCCTCTCCTTCTCAGCCTCCCGCTGCAATCTGTTTTCTCGCACCTTCAGGAGAAGTTAAAGTCGTTACTCATTTACACGTGTGTGTTTTTCTGTGTACTTAACACAGAGTATTCACAACTTTAATCAGGGGAAACGGTTTTGCACGTACTCGTCTGTGTCGAGCTTCCATAGTGAGGAGCGGGTCTCTGAACTTCTTGGGTGTTGTGTCATCGAGTACCAGTTTCTCCTTCATCACAAAGTCCAGCACTTCTCGCTCCTTCAGGTCTTGTAAAATGTTGTTCACAGCTGATTGTTCATCTTCATCACTCAGACAGGTATAGAAATCTAAAAAAAACATTCAAAATTTTAAAGAAAAAAATAGTTTCTTGGGCTTTTCCTGTTTGAATTCCTAATCCTAATTGATCTTAATCTTCAAATTTTTGTCACAAAACAGTTTGCCAATCTTTTATATGCAGTGTATCTTTTTGAAATTTTCAATTAAAAAGCATATTTTTACACTACATGGCTTAAAATACATATTTAACTGTAAGACCTTAAAGTTAAATCAAACTGAATCTTCAAAGATAAAAACAATACCATCAAAATCTCTGTGAGAGACGGTGGCAGTCTGGTTTGTAGCAGCAGCAGCAGGAAGTGTCCTTTCATCAGGACCCATCAGATCATCCTCATCCTCGATTTCCAGGTCAATTCGCATTTTACTGCTCAACCAGTTGCTCAGAAGCTCCTGAGCTGCAACATGAACCAAATGTGTTAAGGAGTTTGTGACAAATGATCTTTTCCCAAACCAAACTCATCTCATTAAAAGCAATAAATACATTCTCATGTCCTTTTTTTGTCATGTCCATGCCATTATTAGCAAACCGCTGACAGGCTGCAATGTTATTTTTAGAGAGCGGTGACTTTCTTAATCGCAGTTCTGCCCTGCTGTATTGCTGTTCCCTTAATGGCCCTGTTCACATTGTCGACTTTCTAAAAAAAAAAAAAAAGTGGTTTTGTGACCTTGAATGCTCCCATTGTCCCTCTGAAGTACAAATTTGTGAATCATTAGAAAATTAATTGAAATAAAACTTATATTTGCTAATTGACATTTACTGCAGATTTTAGTCATTGTGTTTCTCCTGTTAGAGGTTTGGGCCATAAATTATATTTCTATAAGAGTGACGGATTCTTGAATCCCTTTGAATATTGTTTCATGTAGCTCAGCAGGCGTTGTGCCCCAAAAAACAATTAATAATCACATATTGCAGAACAGTGGCAAAGAAATGTGTTAAGTTTTCAGATCAAAGTGCCATGCATCTGTGCAGCGATGAACCCATACGTTATCATGTTTACCTTCATTGTAAGCCTCATCGTGATCTCTTAACTGTGCTGCGCTGTGCAGAGGCATGGCTAACCCCCTGGTTCCCGAATGAGGCTTTTTGTGGGCAAAAACTTGAGAAACTGCAAACTCCGAGGCCATCTCGACTCGCTGAAAAAGACAAACAGCTGACCAAAATGTAAGTGATAAATAAATCCCGACCAATAAACACTTTTCTCACCTTCTTCCAGATGTCATTACCACCATTCTTCTCAAGTTTCTGCTTTTAGAAGAACAAATATTTCAGGTGAAAGCTGCTCCGCTTGCAAAGAAAGCGTAAAGCTCTTATAGAAATATAGGTCTTATGGTCACTATTGCCTGTTTGAAAATCCCCAGACTAGTTTAGTGACACCTTGAGCTGTAGAAACAGTTTAGAAATGGGGGGTGTCTGAGCCAAGAGCCTGATATCTGCAGATTATTTCACAGAAAAGCTTAGCTATTGCCTTAAATCCACAGATTACCTCAGAATCATTTCCCAGACTTCAAAAAGTCAGTGCTCACCAGCAGCAATTCGGCTATCTCAGTCATACTGCAGGGGTGTACAGCTGCAAGCACAAGAGTATCAAAGAAAGACCTGTGTGTGCTGTTTAATCTTCTGACATGAGCCAGACTTCCATATGCTGCATGGAAAATTTGATTCTTCTTCATTTAAATATGCAATTTCAGGATGCAACTACAATTTCGTTTATAGATATTTCTCTCCTATCGCTGCTAAAAGATCTAGGAGGTTAAAGAGGGCTGAGAAAGGATTTAAGATTTTCAATTTAGATAGAATTTATCTGAGCACTACAATTTATTGTGTGAAGCAAAAGGTTACTTTTTTAATTGCTTTTTTCAATAGAAAGGAAATGATTACAGACAGTCGATTCTTTCGATTGACCAATTTTCAAACTTACCTTGGTTGCAGAACTAAGCCTTTTCCACCTGAACAGGTGAGAATTGTTGCCAGAGAACGCCATTACAGCTTTTATAGACTCCGCTTTTAGAACTACAACTCCCTAAACCTTTTGTGCGTGACTTGTTTTCCTTTTAGTCAGTAAAAACACACATTCAATTAATTTCTTTCATGAAAAGTATTTTCAAGTTATGTCGAAGCACAGAGAACTTAATACCGTCAAAAAAGGATTATGGGTAATGTAGTACGTTAACAGTTTTTCTTGGTAGATGGTATCAAAAAAGGGAAAAAAATAAACTACATGTCCCACTAAAGCCGTGAATCGGAAGTTTCTTCAGTAACTATGACAACTCCATTCCCTTCTACAAACTAGACGACAGTCTTCGAATTCGTGACATTTTGAAGTCCCTCTTTTTTAAAAGCGTCTATCAAATAACAAAAACACCCACAGTATCGTGAATTTTGTCATTTTTAGGCGAAAGAAAGAGTAGAGGCCCGGAATGTGAAAGTTTTTGTCAATCGTCGTTCTCGATGACGACATATTCCCGCGACTTGTAGTTCCTTTGCGGCATAAGTTTTTAGCTCGAAGAAAACGATTATCTAGTTCACTAAATGGAATTTTATATAAACTAATCAACATATTTATACGTTTTTACAAAGCGTTTCACCTCAGGAGGATACAACTACTTTGAATAGCGAAATATTTGCAAACATAGTTGCACGTGAGTAGAAATGCTAGTTAGCCACGTTGCTAGCTCTCTCAATTGAGTCTAAGTTGAATGTTTATTGAACTGCTGCAGGGAGATGAAGCTGGAGCTTTCCCGCGTGATACAAGGAGGAGCTCGTTTGGGTGTTCTGCAGGGGATCGGGAGGACTGGGCAGCTCTCCCTTAAGGTCCCGGGGTGTTTGCTGTACACACACTTTGGCACCGTCCCACATCTCACCCAGGACACGCTACAAACGATCAGCATCCTCCCCTCTGTCACCCAGGTCACTCTGTCTAACATGTAAGACAAAACCCATCACATAACCCGTTTATATGCATACTGAAAAATCTGATCATTGTCTGAAATCTTAATTATTAAGTTAATCAACTTATTATACCAATTGTTAAATCTGATGTACTTAAATATACCCACAAAAATCAGAAAACTGGGGAAAAGTCTGATAAATATCAACAAGAAAATGTGATGCATTTACATGCTGCTCTTAAATCTGATGATTTAAAAAAAATCTGGCATAAATCTTACACATCTATTATGCTTTAGGTTTTTGATAAACCCACAGAGAAAATATTATTCATCAAGATTGACTTGACCTAGAAGTACAGCAATGTTTTTCTTGTTTAGTTTTCCTGATTTTATTATTTTTTCCAACCTGGATTTGTAATCTAAGATATCTGCAGCACTGAGCATTTCTTTGTGCAAATTAAATAACTTTCAATCTTCTCGGTTAGGTCGGCATCATTTGTCAAGCTCTAAGAAAGTGACTATAGAATTACATTTACAGATTTTTAAAGCATTTTTAACAAGTTGTGCTGAGTCTAGTGTGATACAAAAGACATAAACTACAATCTAACAATACAATCATTGCCTCTTGAATTGCATAACTTGTTCTGCATCTGAGGATGCAACTGGAGGCTCTATTGATGGAATTACTACAAATATAGAGTATTCTATGCCAAATGGACATCAGCAGAAAGCTATTTTTCTAACGAGGATTTAGCAAAGGGATAATCTGGATTATTCCCTAACAATCAGATTTCTATATCATATATACTTGTTTATCTATTGGATTTTACATTTCAAATTATGTTTTAAAAAAAGGAGAATTATGCTTAATGTCACTTTGTAAGTAAAAAACAATAAGCCAAGATGTAAACAGACAACTAAAGAAGCATGCAGCCTATTTTGTGGATATATTAACTCTTTAGGACAGTTCTGGGACAATAGTATTGACAAATTTTAACAATATAAGGTCATATATTTAATAAAATTTATAGTTGGTCTTAACTTTTAGATAAATCTAAATAATGACTTAGTCATGCAAATCAGGGATTTTAATTTTTCTTATTACTGGATTCCTGAAGTGCATTTAAACACATCAAATCAGATTATTCCAGCAGCTATCTGACCAGTTATCTGATTTTTGTGGGTCAGTAAAAAGACTTATTGCCCGGCTGACCCTGTTTTAACCTGCATCTCCATCACGTGTCTCACCAGAGCGGAGCACCAAGAGGTGCTGGAAGAGTTTAAGGATGGATTCAAGAAGTTTGCAGGTACAATTCATGATTCTTCTCTTCTTTTGCTCCATTTTGGTTGATATTTGACTGAGTGAGGGTAATTGAGAAAGAAAGCCGAGACAATGATTTTAAGCTTTCTTCTCTCTTTTACTGTGAAGCACCTTGGTACACCTAATGGCATTTCAAAGCTCTTTATAAGTAAAGCTTCATTTATTCATAATATTTCATATGCATTATGAGTGTAATTATTGTAATACCTTTTTTTCATATGTCTGTCTCCTTGGGGCTGACCTATATTTTTAAAGAAAAAAGTTAAAACATGTAAACAGCAATCAAAAACCCAATTAAAGAAACCTACTGTCATATAAACTTCTTTTTTTATCTTTTTAAGCAAAGAATATTTTAAGTCACAAAATTATTATGCAAAAGTCGATTTTAGAAGTTGCATTTTTACAACAAAAATGCAACTTTTTTCCTAGTGGTATTTATTTAAATAATTATCATGGAGAAAAAAGATTGATAAACTTTATTGTCAGACCTCAAAGGTTGAAATTTACTATATTTTTATAATGAAAACACAACACATGAAAACTCGTGTGTTATCTGTAACTGTATTAACTGTAAATTCATAATATGAAAACAATATTTTGGACAGAAAATTAAAAACTTGTTTAAAGCTTAGCAAAAATATAATTAACATTGTCTTTATATCAGAGTTTTTGCCAACCATGGTTTGAAAGTGTCAGTTTTCTGTGTTTACTAACAGAAAAGAAGCCCTTTTCTTCTATTTTTATTTAGTTTTCACCCGTCACACGTTCCCTGCCTTTTTCCATCTTGTCTCTCAGTGACTGATGCACTGATTCTCTTTTTCAGGGCTCCACGATACAGTACTTTACTGCTCACTGCATGACCCTGCAACACGCAGCCCGACAGGTTATGCGACCAACAAGGTGAGCTGCAGCACCAGCTGATGTGTTTGTCTTTGCACACACGTCGTCTCTCACTCGGCTGCAGTTCATGAGAAAAATATACAAAAGACAACCTGATCTCAGTTTTGAGCTACAATGTTTTTACTTGTAGTGACACTCCATTGCAGCATGTCTCCTCACTTGATATTTCTGTTGTCACACAGACCGTGTCTGTGTGGGGCAGTGGTGGGCGGATAGAGCTGACAGCATCTAAGTTCATGGCTCTCCTGAAGACGGTGAAGCCCGACTGGTATCAGAGCATGGCAGACGGAGAGACCTGGCCGGCCAACACGTCTCGAAAAAGGATCCGGAAGTCTGTGGATCGAACTCTGGCTTACTTGGATGAATGCCTGTTGGTGCACCAGAAATCCCAGGTACACACATTCACTAAATACAAGCAGTCCCACAATGTGTGGGTGCTGACACAGCTGCTTTATTCAGACTAGTATGCATGTGTTGTGGAACGTGTAAATAAAAAAGTCTCAGATATGAAAATGATGATGTCTTCCTTTTTTAGTTTGTCTAGTCAGCCTTTTTATCTTTACGTTTGTATATATTCTGAAAGATTTTTTTAGTCTTTAATCACCACTGTGTCTGCATCGTGCCAGGGCCTGGACGGAGTTGAGCTGTTTGGGGTGGTGGAGGGAGGAGACGTCATGGAAGAAAGAGTACGCTCAGCTAGGGAGACGGCTAAGAGGCCTGTGGCAGGATTCTGCCTGGATGGGCTCCAAACTGGCTCTGTGGACCAGGCTCTGAGGACCCAGCTCATCACTTCTATGACCAAGGAGCTGCCTGAGGACAAACCAAGGTTTGCCTGCTTCAAACTCTGAGAAATAACATAACTTTTTTGGTTTAGAGCAACAAAAAATGCGAATATTTAAGCAGAATCAGATGAAAAGTGGTTTGATTTCCTTTCTTTTTTAGTAAAAGTCAAAAAGATATTTACTAACCAAATAAATGAATAAAAGTAATGTGCTCTGTAGAGAAGAAACAAACATGTGGTGCCATCAATTATTTCCATAATTGACTTCCTGATTGCTTTCTTAGGTTAGCACTCAATTAATCCACACAATTAGGAAATAACAAATATTTTTCAATCAGATGATTATGGCGAAGAATTAAGGCCACAATAGAAGAAGAAAAATAGGCAAATATATGAGAACAAAGTAGTAAAATTATGAGGAAAAAGTCAAAATTTGACGAGGATAAAGTTGTACAATTATGAAAAAAAAATCAACAATTTAAGAGGATAAAGCTGTAAATGTATGCTTTAAAAAGTTGTAATTTTACAAGGAAAAAGTCCCCCTTTTTAAAAATAAGATGTCAATTTAGATATTAAAATTAATACAAGAAAGACAGTAAGAGTAATCAGACGGACATCACACTGCTTAAGAATCTTGATGCATCTGCTTTACATATTTTGTAAATGTACATATGTATTATTATCAAACTACAACTTTGTTTTTGAAAAAACTTTATTTCTCCTTAGTGAAAATATGACTTTTTAAATTAAAAAATTGAGATTTTATTCTCGTAAAATATTGACTTTTTTTCTAATAATTGTACAACTTTATTTTCATTAAAAATGTGATTTTTTTTCATATAATTTTATGACTATTATCATCAAACTACAACTTTATTTTTGAAAAAAGACATAGCTTTTTCCTAGTAAAATTAAAACTTTTGAATTAGTAAATTTGCAATTATATTCTAATAAAATGTTTACTGTTTTTCTAAAAATTTTACAACTCTAATCTCTTAAAAACTTGAGATTTTTTCACATAAAATTTTGACTTTCTTTCATTTTATCGTGACTTTTTTTGTAAAATTTAGAGTTGTTTCTCGTATTTTACAAATGTATTTTCTTATGTGTATTTTCTTTATGGTGGCCCTAATATTTTATTGTAGATAGATTTTTCTTCATAATTTTTCTGGAAGATGCTCTAAATACATTTTAAATCTATTAAAAAATCAGTAAATTATTGAGATTAGTTTTTTTTTCTTTAAAGAATTTCCTGTCATTTTTGTATTTCTTTTTTCACTTAAAATCTATGTGTTTCATATAAACTCATGGAGTGATGAAAAATCCCCCTTTTTTTTTGAAGATAGTCTTTATTTTCTTAAATATTTCCTTCAAAGACACAAGGACAAACTTCTGCTGGAAGTTGTTTACTCCAGACTAAATTAGCATGTCAGATACTTGTGTCTGGAGGCTGTCTGACATGAGCACTTCTCTGCTGGAGGCGATGGAGGAGCTCCTCTAGCTGTTAGCGGCTTTCTCTGTTTTGGTGGAGCAGTGAAAAGTGCTAGTCTCGTAGTGGGAGCACCCCTGCGAGCTTTGCTTGGTTAGTCTATCTTATAGACCGTGGGGCATGTACTCCTGCTGGTTTTCCTAGCTGGGAGGAGGTGTAGCTTCCATGCAGAAACTTGGGAAGAGTCATTATCGAATGCTAAATTGGGCTTGACCTTGATGCCTGCAGGCAGTGAGAGACAGCTAGTTAACTGAAAGCTGAAACACCCAAGGGTGTGCATGTTGTTGAGAGCTCTGCTGATGTTTGTCTGGCAGTGCTATGTTGAAGACATGTTGTATTAATGTTTAATGCATCCTGCTGTGTTTTTTTTTTTTTTTTTTTGGATGTGCACGTCATTATCAGGCTGCTGCAGGGCGTGGGGCGACCTGATGAAGTGCTGGCATGCGTGGAGGCAGGCGTGGACTTGTTTGAGGGTTTCTTCCCATTCCAGGTGACGGAGCGAGGATGCGCTCTCTGCTTCAATTACGACGTCTCGCCGGACCCAGAGCGCGCAGGTAGAGCGCCCCAGACAGGTGTGGTGAAGAGCTGTGCCGTACATTAACTAGCTGAAGCTAGTCTGGACACACATTGTAGCAGATTGGTGTTGTTGGATGGATCTTACACTAGGAAAGGCAATTAGAATTAGTTTGGTTTGCTTTCACAGTGCATCTATAAGGGTGAAATAATCCTTAAGCACCGCAGCTTTACTAACATTCCTTAAATTTCCATAACTCTTCAATGTTTTACACAACAAAAGTAATGCAGACGGATTCTGAAGCTGAGAAAAGCAGCTTTGAGCTTTACCGTAGTAAAGTGTTAACTAAACCAACGTAAACCATCTGATTCTGATGCCCACCTTTGGTTAGTTGTGCAACATAGCAGCTCAATGTTGCTTTATTTGCGCCAGAATTTGCTGGAATTACATTAACTGTCTCAACAAAGGCAGAATTCAAATTCTTCCCCCACGGCTTCTCCCTACCCCTCCAATTGTAGTGGCATTTGAAGGTGTGGGGTTGTCAGGTATAGATTTTTTTAAGGGCTAAGTTAGCGCGTCACGCTGTCTTGCAGAGGAGAAATGCATTTCTTCACAGAAGTTTACATTTAAATGTAAGTTTTTTTTTGTTTTAGCATGACCTTTTTATAACGCAAAAACCAATGTCACATATTTTTCTGAGCGCTAGCAGCTCCACGCTAACTTAACTGACCGGCAGCTATTGATGACATCATCAAGTGGGAGTAATGTCCAAATTTGAAAACACAATTTTTTCGTATTGCTTCGATTGGAGTGCTAAATGTAGGGTAGGGAGACTCAGGGTTAAAACAGAAAAGTCCTTTCTGCGTAATTCTGACTTGTACACAATTTTTAAGTTCTATGTGACCTTATTTTTCTTTTTTTTAAATCTAAGGCAATTAAAAAATAACTTTTGTACCATTTCAAGCTTTTCATTGGACCTTATTATCTTTAACTGCAAAAAATAACTCAGATTATTGGGGTGTTCTAAATCTTTTGGTCATCAAAAATATAACTTTAAGTACATTTTAAGAACACATTTATTTTTTAATTGTAAAAATCAGGCTTTTTAAACTTTTTAACATCAGACCTGTCGCTGGCGACAGCAAAATAACTCTCTGAATTTCGAAACTCTTTCACAGTTCACCATTTTTTTGGCTAAAAACAGCACAATCATAATTAAAAGACAGCGTAGATCAAAGGATGGTCGGCGTAGAACTTTAACTCGCCTTTAGAAATTTTCTTTACTTCACCATAGATGTAATGCTATTCCTTCCTGCTTCTTTAAATTCCTCTTTGTTTCATGTCAATCTCTATAATAAATGATTTGTGTCAGCTGAGGCAGAATTTTTCATGAACTCGTTCCCCTGTTCCCATTAAAGAGCAATCTGTAACTGTCACTCCTTTTTGGACAGCTGAAGGTGAAAATTACTTTTGAATTTTGGCAGCATTTTCCTTTTCACTTGTGTTTTTTAGACAAGAAAATGACCTTTCAAAGCTACTTTGACCAAAAGCAGATAATTACATTTTTAATGAAACATACGATGAAAGAAATGAGCCTCAAACGATGGGAAGCGCCGGCATTTCACTTCAGGAGCTTGTAAATGCGCTGGGGCAAACCTAAATGAGAGTCATTTAGAAGTTTGTGTATGAAGTCTCTCTTCCAATAATTATGACTCTTAAATAAAATGTGATCTTCATGGGAAATTTGATCCTCTTGCATGAAATGCTTGAATTAGTGGGATATCTGTACATTGGAGAGATACGGTTAGACCAGTGAGACAAGCGTTCCGTTTATAAATATGCTTACAGCCTTTTAGAAGTGGAAATGGGCTTTGATGTTTTTTAATTGTGCAGAATTGCATTTGACTGATTATACTGACTTGATGATTGAATAATGAGCCTGGCAGGGATTGTTAATTTCTGTTGGAAGAGCCTCTGATGTTGAGTTAAAAATGCATGTAAGTACATTTTTTGTGGGTTTTACATAAGCTAAAAAGAAGTTTGTCACACTTTTGCTTGGAGTTGCACCATAAATTTACCTACACACTGAATAAAACTGTTGGTACTCCATCTTTGATGAAAGAGAACGCTCAACAGACGTAATAATAAACACGGATGTCCTCATTATCAATTAATGCAAATGTTTAGTTTTAGCTAATGAAGTAATTTTGGGGAAATACTTAATGAAGCTTTACTTGTGTTTTTAAATCCTAAGAATGGACGACATAAGGAGAAGAAGAGCGTTTTCCTGGGAGATTAGACCGAAAATCATAGACACAAAGAACAAATCGCTCCAGCAGCTTAATGATGGAGAACTGATGACGAATTAAAGAGATTGTAGATAGAAATGAGAACTGAAGACCCCAGAATGACCTCTAAAGACATTAAAGATGAACTCCACTCTGCAAAAACAGGCCCTTAAGTAATAAATCAAAAATTCTAAACCTATTGGTAGATTTTCTTTATATAAACAAAAAAAAATCTGACAATTGGTTAAGAAAAATGTTTTGATTTGCTATTAAAAAACTATTTTAAGTCAGTTGCAAGTCAGAAAGTAAGACAATTTTTGCTTGAAACATTTACTTTAAGATTCAGTTTTTCTCTGCAAGGTCAAGGAGTAACAGAAAGTTTTTTGAGCCCAAGTGGATTTCATGCAGATGGACACACTTGCTGAATGGAAATCATAAAAAAAATAGATTGTAATTTGGTACAGTTTGTATTGGCAAAGAAATGTCTTTGGAGAGACAAAAACCAAAGACAAAACCAAAATTAAACTTTTTAGTACGGCCCATCAGCACCCAGAAAACCATCCTTACTGTAAAGCACGGAGGAGGTCCAGTTATGGTCTGGTGTTGCTTTGTTGCATTTGGGCGTCAAGAAAAAATTAAGTTATAATTTTTGCTCTCCAAACTAATTTAATTATTTTTACTGATTCTATTGATCTGCTTTTCCTTTTCTTTTCATTTTTCTATGAATTATTTCTCTTTTCAATTTTAATTTCAGTGAGATTTTTCTTTCATTAGCAGAAATGTACCAACAATTTTATCCACATGTGTCAGTGTGAAGAGCCTCCGCGGTGTGGTCAATAAATGACTAACCCTCTGCTTCAAGAGGCACTTTTCTCATCATGAAAGCAAAATTAGTTTGTTTTTGTCGTCGGTCCTTGGAAGAAGCGGAGGACAATGGGCGAAATAAATGGTTGGAGTATCTCTTCGCAGATAAAGCGAGGTATCGGTTAAGAGCAGGTCTCTCAGCCTGTTGTTTTGTGAAGGGCTTAAGAAGTGCTGCGTCAAGAGCACGGAACAGGCGGGACTGCTGGCAGGTTTGTGGTTAATTAGAAAATTGTGATAAAGTCACCTGACAGAGGGAAGTTTGGCTATCAGGGAGCATCTCATGTCAGGGCGCACTAACTGATTCTCCACGGGGCGCATAATGGAGTTCAGCCGAGGTGTGTTCCCTGTTGGAGACAAACCCAAAGTGCAGTTTTAATTTCCCTGCAGGCCAATTACAAAAACATTTTGGAACATGGGTTAGCACCTTTACGCTCAAATTAAGGTCCTTCTTGATGGCACAAGTCATATGTCTTAGTTTATTCGTGCAGATTTTTTTATTTTTATTATTCAGTCAAACTTTAGGAATGTCGAAGGAAAGTCATAGCATTCATTTTCTGGTTTTTAAGAATATCAACAAGGATGTTTTTCAGCTATTGCACTAATGTGTGCAGAATCTGTCCAAACAAGTGTTTTTCAATCTCCTCGTCACTAAATTATTAAAAAAAAACATTTTGATCTCATTGAGTTTGAGTTATAGTCAGAAATGAGCACATCTGTGTAAAGGAAAAGGAGATTTATATTACAAAATAAGAGCGTTTCTGGAAGAAGAAATGTCTTCTGATGGATGATGCCTAGAATTGTATCTGAAATGAGTATAATTATTTGCTTGATATAACAGCTGTTTTCTGTAAATTCTCTTCTGAGTTTTGCTATAAAATGAAGGCACAGATGTATCCAAATTCCAGATTGTTCGTTTTGCATCAAAAGCGAGATTCTCTTTTACATCAAAGTTACTGTATTTTTTATTCTCACCACATGTGTCGCATAATTAATTAATATTATGCAAATTCTTAATTTTTTTTAAAATTTCTAATAAGATGTTTACATTAATCTGGTGTTTATATGTTACAGTTGCAATAAAATCATGTAGAGTTTTTTTTTTTAGTTTTTGTCAGAGAAATGCAATAAAGGTAAAGCAGTTTATTGTGATATATTTTTACTGGTGGACTTCTATCAGCTGGTGGGCGTGGCCTGTCCTATCCAAATTTACCACACCTCTTCTGCTCAATAAGAGCAACAAAAATTAAATAGGAACTCTCCTTTGGATAAATACTGTTTTGAAGATTTTGTTTCTGCTTGAAACAAGTTCGTGAACTCATTGAGGCAGTAAGGGGGTTCAAATCTCTTAAAGAGAGAAGCAGGGGCACAGCTACAGGGGGGCCAGGGAGGGCAGCTGCCCCTCCAGGAAAAATTTTGCCTGCCCCAAATTTTGAATCATATTTATTGACAAAGACTAAATAAATTCTTTTTAAGCATTACCATAGCTAAAAGAACTGATGTTTTAGTATAATAAATGCAACAATAATACAACTTTTTGAAATATATATTTTTATAGTTGGAAAAGTTGCTTCTTAAAAAAGATATAAGTGTGTCGAGCAAAAAAAAGCATAGTGGAAAATTAATGAATTTGGACAAAAAAATGTGTTCAAGTTATTAAAACTGAAAGGATTTAGGAAAACCATCATTTCTTAAGGAAAATGATTGTATAACTCACTGATATATTTGAAAGTGGGAGTAAAGCATCAACAGATTTGGGATTAAACAGCAGTTTAAGGTAAAGAAATCCACTTTTTATAAAAGTAATTGCAGTAAAAAAACAAAAAGATTTGAATTTGCCAAAGAGCATACATCTGAAAGAGCAAATTTAGTCTGATGAAGAGTAATGGGTTTGTCTGGGCAAGAAGGGCAGACCGAGTGATGGATCCATAATGTCTCTACCATACAAATCTGCGATGCTACGACTCCTGGAGTTAGGAGTCCAAAGATCCAGGTCATCGTTATCCCCGAATATATTCCTCTTCAAGTCCAGACCTTAACCAAAGTGAATCTTTGGGATCTACTGCAGGTTTTTGCACTGTGGTCTTTTCTCTCATTCGTCCAAAATCTTTATATAATAAAATTCTGGATATAAATCAAAATGATGCATATATGACAGAGACATCTCAACAAAAGTCTTAAGAAGTGTCCATTGTTCTGTCACGAGAACTAGACACTCGTGACAGAACATTGGACAACACATTTTTACTGTATGTGGTTCAGAAATGCTTTAAAATACTTTTATTGCATTTCCTGAGTAATCAAAAAGCATCAATCACGCAGCCCACACCGATCTATCTGTCAAATTCAAGAGTTTTAATCATTTTAGCTCCGAGTGGCCTCGCTTTAACAGACTCTAATGACATGTATGAAAAGAGTTTTTGTGATTTTGTAACGTCTGATGTTTCTGCAGCGTTTCTTACTATTATTAGTTGAAAATAAATTCCTGTTAAATTGCAACATTTGTGGTTAATCACAGAGAAGCATTCACATTAGGTTGATGGATTGGTTATTTCATGTCGACTGAGAGTGTGGCTCTGCTGTGAGGACAGGTGGATGGATGTGCATTTCTTCTGTTTGCTTTCTTGTGGGGTTTCTTACAAAGGTTTTGACAGGAAAAAGCTTTTGGAGCTGTGCGCCCAGACCCCTTCCCTGCCTTTTTTGTCCTTAAAGGTGGAGATCTGGATCTCTACTGAAATAGAATTAGCAATTTTGGCTCCAAATTGAATTAAAATGTGCTTTTCTGTGTTGTTTCATTCTGAAAACATCTATCTGTTTCAGTGCATTTTTTTCCTTTTAGCTTTAATATCTGTTATTGATGCTCTTTTCTTTTGTTTAATATAGAAATCTTATCTTTTACATTCATAACTTTTTTCTTTTTGCTATCTGTGGTCATTTTGTGCCATTTTATTCTTATCTTCTCTCAGCTCCATGC
>NC_050531.1:9280443-9288862 GCF_002922805.2 Oryzias melastigma | reverse complement strand
CTTGACCTCGTTCAGCTTCCATTAAACCCACTCACTCCTCTGTTGCCCTTTAATCTCAGCCTATGAATGTATGCATCACTATGGTCCACTTTGGTTATTTTTTTCTCCTCCTCTTCATCCTCTTCACCCTTCTCACATCCCTCGTTTCTGCCGCTGGCAAGAGACAATCTTCAAGTGAAAAATATTCCTGACTTTGAAGACGAGAGTTGTCTTCTTCATAAAATTATTAACGTGTTAAGAAACAGGTTTTAACATCGCCAACGTCTGTCATGAGATGCTTAATTTTTTCTGCCGGGTGTCTAAATGGTGATTTAATTTCCAACAAAGAGTGAAATTGCGCCGTAAATGGTTTGTGTTGGAATCAATGAGGTGTGTTTCTGTCTTGACAGTGTTGGAGCTGAATGAAGAAGAGCGCTCAGCGGGGGGCGACACGCAACCAAAAGGCGATCTCAACTGTGAGGATCAAACGCAGATGACGAGCTTTGAAATGAATCTGAAAGACAAAAGGTTTGCAGAAAATCCCCCCGGGGCTTTCAGAAGTGCACGCGCTCGCAAAGCCCCCGCTTTCATGTGTTTGATTAACATTTACGCCGACTGTTTGTGAAGCTTAAACTTGAACTGAACCGCTTTCCAGGTATGGGGATGATTTCAAACCCCTGGTGGAGGGGTGTGGCTGCTACTGCTGCAGGAACCACCAGAGGGCGTATCTGCACCACCTGCTGGTGACCAATGAGCTGCTGGCTGGAGTGCTGCTGATGATCCACAACATTACCCACTATCAGAATTTCTTCGGTGCCGTGAGAGAAGCTTTAGCCGCCGATAAAATGGATCTCCTGAAGAGACGGGTGCTTGGAGAAAGCAGGAACAGTGACTGAAATGTTTTATTGTCTGGAGGATAAACGCTTTGCAAACTCCAAAAATCAGTTATTACAAATGAAAAATGTGAAATCGGTGGTTTTATTTTATCGTCATAAATAAACGTTTTTTTGCTTCATGTCTCGTATTTGTTGATCCAGGAAAGCGTCCCCTGTCTTCTCACGCAGGCTCGCTCACACGATTTGTGCGCTTTGCCTTGAGGAAACGCTTTTACCTCTACCTGGTTAACGGGACCTGAGAGCTGACAGCTCCACCCGTCCTGCTGCTGGGAAAGGATGAAGATCAGATACAGATATGGTTCTCTGCTGCCTCTCTTGAGGTGGCGAGGCGAGGCTGGTTTTGAAGGTGAGATGATATAATTGACTGCCAAAACCGTGTGCATGACTGCTAGGGAAAGGGGGCACACTGAGGGGGAGGCAAGTGTGACAGATTTGTGGAACAGCAATGGGATTTCTCCCCCCACCTCCCTCCACCCAGGGTTATCTCGACTGCATTGAGCATTATGAAGAAGTAGGTTGGAGGATTTGCTGTCATCAGTGGGTGGGCGCTGTGCATAAATGTTTCAAGAAATAAAAGTTAAATAAATCGACGCAGAGATGGGTTATAAAGGCAATCTCTCAGATTAGCAGGTAAAAATAGAAAGCAGTGATTGGCTGTTGCCCTCTTTTTTTCCACGACTGCAGAAAAGGCTTTTATTCTGAAGGAGCTGTTAGCAGCTAACATAACAGCTGCTTCTTTTGATAGTTTGTTAAAAGTCAATGGAAAAGGCTTCTCAACTGATATATAAACAAGCAGTTAAAAAGGAAAAAATATAGAAAATAAATAATTATCGGGCTCTTACATAAAGAAATAAAAGTTGTGGCAATTATTAGACTTACTTAAGTGTAGCTGCAAGTCTTGAATGGAGTCCTTTGGGAGGTGTTTGAAGTAATAATAATTCATAAAAAATAATGCAGAAGTTTATTCAAAGTCATAGTTTTTCTTGCATAACCTGACTCGACCTCCAAACATCAAAACGTTCTTTTGAAGATCTCAAAAAGAGGAAAAACTGGGAGAAAGTCAGCACCACGCCGAAGTGAAGGCGCCCCAAGAGGTTTGAGCTTTCAGACAGTTTAAACTGAGAAACTGTTGCAGGTCTGCAAAAAAAAGAGATGAAACTTTCTAAAGTGCCAGTAGGATTTATAGAAAGGCAAATCAAAACCCGGTTTAACTAGAAAAAAAGACTTTCTGGGAGATTTAGAGACGAAACCTTTCTGCTCTACCATTCCTGCTTATATTTGACCTTAACTTCAGAGACGTCGCCACTTTTTCTGCATTGCCAACAAAATTCTTTCATTCTGTTTCCCACTCTGCAGTTAATATGCATCATAAAACCTTTGACCGTACATGAAGCACAAACATGCTTCTCTTCAGAGCAGAGAGAGTCTGAAGTCTCCTCCTGATTAATGTTGATAGAATGTTTTTTTTTCTTTAAGAAATAAGTATAAATATTAGCAGTCTATCTGTTTTGTCCCATGGTGGCCTAAAAGAAAAACACAGTCAGAGCGCCTTTGAGGGACTCTCTTTGCAGCAGACCTTGAATCTTCATTTTTACAGAGCTAAGCTGTCTAAACCCGGTCTCCACTGGCGCAGTGGTGGCTTTAAATTACTTTAAAAGCCAGTCAGACAATAAACCGGTGAATTACATCTTCAAAATTGGATTTTGTAAGAACTAAATATATAACGGTGTTGATAGAGTTGTCACTTCTCATCCAGGACTTTTTGTAGTTTATGAGCTTTGGCAGTAAAGTAAAAAGACAAAAATGGATTTAAAAAAATACTTTTTGATGCAGCAGCCTAAAGATTTTTATGAATATCATGGAAAACTGTATTCATTTCCATAACTCCATTAAAAAACATATAGAATATAGATTCAGAGCCCACTGTAATAACTGAAAATATACGTTATTGTGGCATATTGTGATATATATCGTGAGATAAAATTATTTACATCGTTAAATACAATTTTTTCCATATCGCCCAGCACTATATTTGTCTATATAATTCATCATCCTTTTGTCATAGATAAACTCATTTGATGTTTGTTTTTCTAGCAGCTCCTATGTGACTGATTACTTCCTTGATTTTGTCACTCGTAACTTGTTTGTTATTTGATGTTACTGCAACAACCAAATTTCCCAAGCTGTGATCTATTATTTTTATCCATTTACGAAAACTTTTTTATTTTTTTAATTTTTAGAAGCCGAACCCCAATTTATGTAAAAATAAATACTCTAAATTAATTAAACAGTGCCCTGAATCTATGTTCTATCAGTTTATTTTTTTGAATATATTTATGGAAATGAATACACTTTTCCATGAAAGGGTCTAGAGTTGCGTAATAATACTTGGATGCGTATATATTAAAATTTAATTTATGTTTTTGTGGGGATAAGAGTGAAAAGGTTTCCTTAAGAATCAGTCAGAGGTGAGGTATGGCTAATTGTGTTGCTCACACTTATTCTTTGCCTCTTTCTGTGCTTCTTAAGCAACTCTGAACATTTCCATGTAAAGCAGCTCTAAATGAAACAGTCAGCAGGTGGCCCTCACCCCTCATTTCAGCCAATTATACAGCTGCAGTGAACTATTCAGGCTGCATCGCTGCAAGTCTCTTTCTTCCCCTCTGCTCTTCTGGACAAGTCAGCGGCGTGCGCCAAACTTCACATTTATCTCACACTTCACGTGGCAGCCGGATGGTTATCTGCCGTGGTGACGGCGTGGCATGAAACAAGAATGAGGCCAGCTGCTCCCTCAAAAATCGCACGGATACATGACAGTGTTTCATAAAACCAGTGGTGTGAGGCACAGAGGAGGAAATGATGGCCAGTAAAAAGGCTTTGTCTTTGAGGAATTGTGCACCTATAGACGCGAGCTGGAGTCAGTGTGTGCCAATTTATGAGGAATCCTCGTGCATGAAGCTTAAATATTTGATCAGAGAGCATTTCATGACAGTAAGGTCCTACAAGAAATCGATAAAATAAAAGAATTATATAAGTTAATTACAGTTAGTGGTAGTAAAACTGAATGTTTGAACTTGTGCTCTTACCTAAAGATAGCTAAAGATAATATTATTTCTAAAAATGCTCATATAAATTTATTCTTAGTTCATTTGCAGATGATGACGTCTTATTGTTTGGCTTTAAACACAATAAAAAGTTTTCTAATTTGATTTTATTTGCATTTAAGTACTACATCTGTAAAATTTTCTATCCAAGCGATCTTTAATGTAATATTAATTCCAATTTATTCCTGTTTTTTTTTTGCACTCCCAGTCTAAAACACAAAGTTAAATCTGTGCAAGTATTCAAAGTTTATGCTTTGAAGATCATAAAAATCGAAAATAATTTAAGGTTTTACTGTTTAGTCAAACATTTTTGTTGCTTCTGTCCTCCTTTCCTGTACAATTTTTTTTGTTCAAATAAAATTTAATAAAGTAATATAATTTAATAAAAAACAAACTAATTTGCATTTTCCTCTCCTTTTTTATTTATAAAAAAACTGGTAGATTTACTGTATAAAAACTGTTAATTAACTGCTCACAGGTAAAGCGCATCAACACAGAGGCTGCTCATTTATTAGGCTTGCCTCAATTTCACCCAATCAAAAACAATCAGGGCACCATGAACCGAGACGGATACGACTCCCCGACTGGATGCTGACCTGCTCCACTGTCCCCATGGTAACCCCTGACCACCATCAAGCAGCACCCGTGATTCTTCCCTCTCTTCCAGCTATAGCTGATTGCTCGCAAAGCAGAAAGCCAAAAGCCTTATTATCTCTGTGATGTGTTTCAAGATTCATTTATAAAAGACACAGCTTCACCTGACAGTGTTCCAAACCAGGAGAGACGTTTTCTTGCACACCAAAGCTCTGATTGAATAAATTATTACAAAGTACATCAGCTTTTTATTTTGAGGATGACAGTTAAAAATAAATCCTTATAGTCAAGTAAATTTATTGACATTTGGAGAAAAATACACAATACTTCATCTTAAAAAAGACAAACTGAAGAAATTATGTAAGAAAATATCAAGTAAATCTTTACTTTTTAAAAGGAATTAATGACCAAAGACACAGTCAGGTGCTAATAATGAAATGCATCAAATCAGTACCCTAAAAAAGTCAGAAATGCAGTAGATTTTAGCAGCAGTAGACAGTTTTTACTGTATATCTGTCAGTCTGGAAAGTTCATTTTGATTTTTTTCTATTAATTTCTTCTCAATTTTTCATTAAAAAAATAAAAAAGCTAAACTGCACAAGCTTTTGTACATGGTAAATAAAAGGGAACATAAAAAAAGAAACATTTTAAAACAATTGTAGATAGAAAAAAAGTAAGCCAAGAGTGAGATAAGAGACTCAAAGGCTTCTAAAATACAAATATAACACAGTATGCAACATTTTACATAAACAGAGAAGCTGTTTCTTTATATTTATTCAGTTATGCAACACAGACTTTAAAAATATCAAAATTTTCCTTTTTGTTAAAAGCTCAAAGTGATTAAAAAGATGCGTAATGTGATTAATTTAATAATAATCCTAAACAAAATTTGAGACTTGAGATTTAAAAGTAACAACAATGTTTAGTTGATGAAAGAAACGTTTGCAACATAAGCTCTAAAATTTTGATTTTATTAAAAGATTCACCCAAACTCTGTGTTTTTCTTCTTGTCGTTCTTCTATATCCATTTTCAGATCCTGCTTTATCTTTTTGGGGTCATGGGGGCTGCTGGAGCAACTGTTGAGAAAACGCAATCTATGTTGCAGTGCCTACCACATTCACATGCCCACCGAGGGGCAATTTAGAGACACAGTTCACCTAAGAAGCATGTTTTTGGATGGTGGGAGGAAAGTTTCTGGAGTAAACCCACGTATGCACAGGATACGGGATTCAAATCAGGGCCTTTTCACCGTTCACAGCTTAACTGAGTCAGCAATTTATTATGAAGAACTAAATAAATTCTCCAAAAATTCCAGCCATGTTTTTGTTCTGCACTGTAAAACACAATTTTTATCTTTTTAAATCTCTAAGTATTTGTTAATAAAGTTATCTCTCTAATGTGATACCTCAAGAAAATGATTAAATCCGTTTCATTGCAAATTTTAAACAAATGATGGCGTGTAATAGAGCACTGGTTGCCCTTCTGTTATTTTAGCTTTTTTTTTTTTAAGTGGGATTTTCATATTTATTGCTCTGCTGCCTCAGAGGTGAGAGGGAGCTGAGGGAAAGGTCAGTGTGTTCAGTGTGGTAGGAAAGTGGATAGATGAAAAGGCCACAAAGACTTTGACCTTTACTGATGAATGCAGGAAAATGGGGAGGAAAAGTCTCATTCAGCATAAACTGAACACTGTTTGCCGAAATTGGTGAAAGGAGTATTACCCAAAAGAGTATTAATGAGGGCAAAGTACTTCAGGAGGGTATTTGATGTACTTTTGGGGATTTTTCTTTACGTTGATCCTGACTAGGTTTTTGTAAGAGAAGTTGTCAAAAAATTTGACAAATAGGGAGATGTCAATCATTCATGACTTAATACATATAATGTCAGGAATGGTGATTGTTGGAGAGCTGAAATCTCTTGGGAAGATGTTTGACGGCAGGAAATTAACAAAACATAAGGCATCAAATAAAATCTAAAAACATAATGAAAAGCAAAAATGAAACATGAAAATAAATAAAGTAAATGATTAAGGGTGAAGACAGGAGGATCTGGAACTGATTTAACCACGGCATTAAATTGTAATTAACATAATATGATTAACAAAAAAAGTGAAACACAAAACTCAACAGAACATAATCTCAACAGAGATTAAAACTACTAAACTCACAAAGGGCCGGATCACAACCACAGCCCTTTGCAGTCCAACGTCGCCTCCCCCTCTGACTGCTCCCTTGCTCCTGTGTCGGCTGATCCTTCAGTGCTGGCTGGGGCACGTCTATCAAGACTCCCTCTCTGATCGGTCCTGGTGGCGTTCCACCCGAAACTGCTTTACTCTGTGAGCGGTTGTCCGAAGGCGCTCCTCTACTGTCAGCCTGATGTTGGCTTCTCCAACTTCGCTCCTCTGCTGTCTGCCCCGCGCTGGCTTCTCCCACCCTGCTCACTTCTGGCCCGGCACTGGCTTCTCCCACCACAGGCTTCTCCCACCACAGGCTTCTCCCACCGCACTCACTTCAGCCTGGAGTTGGCTTCTCCCACTTCGCTCCTCTGCTGTCTGTCCCGCGCTGGCTTCTCCCACTCTGCTCATTTCTGGCCCGGCACTGGCTTCTCCCACCACAGGCTTCTCCCACCACAGGCTTCTCCCACCACAGTCTTCTCCCACCGCACTCACTTCAGCCTGGAGTTGGCTTCTCCCACTTCGCTCCTCTGCTGTCTGTCCCGCGCTGGCTTCTCCCACCCTGCTCACTTCGGGCCCGGCACTGGCTTCTCCAAAAGGGCCCCTTTTGTTGTCAGCCCAGTGCTGGCTTCTCCAGCCACTCTCTTCAGCAGTCTGTTAGCGGAAGAGAGTGGCTGGCTTCTCCAGGTGTGCTCCTCTGCTGTCTCCCTTATGCTGGCTTCACCCACAGCACTCCTCTACTGTCAGCCCAGTGCTGGCTTCTCCTACCCCGCTCCTTCACTATCGGCCCGGCGCTCGCTTGGACTGGAAACCAGCGGAGATGATATCAAAAGACGGGCCAGGGAGTGTTTTCCGCTTGGGTATTCAGACTGAAAATTTGCTTTGGATTATCGGGGGAAACTAAGTCTGGTTCACTTTAAAAGAACCTTATGTGTCCAGTCTGAATACACCTTGATTTCTCTGTCTGAGAGTTACCTGAAGAGTGACTCCCCAGTGGGCCTACTTGTGGAGCTCTAACTGGTTTAAAGAAGTGACTGAAGGCGAGGCTGCTTTTATACCGATGCTCATTGAGAGGAAAAAAGGGGAACTGGGACTCATTCAAGATTTTTTCTGTTTTCACTTACTAAGAATGTTAGCTAAGTTTATTTTGAGTAAACAGAATGTTTAAAATGGATTTAATGTAACATTTGTTTGTGTCACAGACCAGATGTACAAGTCCCCTGATGTGTCTTGAAATAAGTTTGGTTTGTTTCCTGTTAAGCTTGCATTTGCTGTCAAGTTTCTTCATTTAAATTAGGTTCAGTTGACCTCCTTAATGGGCCCAATTTTGTAATTTTCTAAACGATGATTAATTTGGCTGTGTGAATAAAATAACCCACTCTTTTATAATTTATCAGCCTGTCGTTCATTCTTAACCACCCGGTTGTTCACAGAATGGAAATTACATAAATTTTTTCACATCCGTAAATCAGCATTCCACAAACAGATATTTATCCAATCATTTCTGCAAATATTTTTAAGGTTTGGGTCTGTGTCGAGGTTGCTTAAAGATTGTTTTTAAATCATGAGAGAGTTTTGCAGGAACGACATTCATGGCAGAGTGAACAAAATCTGTTAGAGGTTATAGGAGTGGGACACTGTCGTCATTTACAAGTCGGTAAATTAAAACAACTCT
>NC_050531.1:9262725-9280404 GCF_002922805.2 Oryzias melastigma | reverse complement strand
AGAGTGAGGTTTAATGTCAGTTTGATTCATTCTTTTGTGATTTTGGACCTCTCATGCGGCGCTCTCACATGACTTCCAGACGAGCAGGAGGCCAGAAGAAGGTCAGCAGAATCTTAAAGGGATTTATCAAAAAATATAACCTAAAATAATTTAATAACTTTGCTGACGTGAGAAAAAAAAACAAAAACGGGAACAAAAGGTGATTAGGTAAGATCAAACTAGAGATGAACACGATTTCTTTTAGAGGTATTTTTGTAGTGATACCTCATTTTTTCATGTCTGAAGTGTGAATAGAATTCCTCAGGAGACAGTACTATGTAAGCTCTCTGCCACCTGATTAAAAACAGGTTGAAGAAGAGGAAATAATAGGTCGATACAGACAGGAGGTAATCTCCTATAATTCCCAATTCCCACTGCATACTTTAAATTGACTAACACAGTTGGTGAATAATAGGTGGATGACTTCATAACAACAACATTAAATAGGAAATTGCTTTTTTAAATGCACATTTTATGACTTAAGTACTCACTCAATGTGCTTAAATCAGCAACTTTATCCAGTACTCTCTCTGTAATACAACTATTTTAATAACATTCCATATAAATGCTCAATTTTCATTAATTTATTGACCTTTTGACTTTATCTGGAGCCAGTTTTATGAGAAAAACATTTCCAGTGTGTGCCAAGCTGGCATATCTTCAGCTCACGCAGTCACTGGAGCAAAAATACAAAGCCTTCTAAATGTTTCAGCTGGTGCCTCTGTCCTGGACCAATAACAATTCAAGCCAAACACTCACTCTGCTGCAAACCGCAGTGAAAACTTTGAAAAAATCTCCAGGGATGAGGATAACGAGGAGCAATGGCTCATTGGTAGACCTTCCACAGAACACAAACCTCCACTTTTTTTTTTGTTGGAGGTCATTTGGAATTATATAAAGATAGAGAGGACACTGAAAAGAGAAGTAATGGCAACTGGACTCTCTACAAAGTACTTTGTAAAACGTACATCGAGTTGCTGTGGGGAAAAATAGTATCTAGTTGAACAAATGTTAAAGTCTCACTCTAATCATCTTTTCATCAATTGTAAAAACATTATTTTAATTATGATTATGCCATTTTTAGGCAAAATAATAAAAAAAAACTACATCTTTCAAGGACTTCGTTTCTGTAGAGTGGCAGTAATTTATTAGAAATTCACCTCTAAGTTGTGGGCGGTGCTGTTGATGGGGAATAAGTCTGCCCCCACTTCCCATCATCCATTTTTTCTACCACTAGCTTACAGCCCCTCACACCCCCAACCTAACATCACCAGAGCTGTCCAACAGTTTTGAGCGAGTTCGAATGAGGAAAACAAAGACGTACATGGATATAGTAGTCTACAAGTGGATGACTCTTGAGCTTGTGGCTTGCTGTAGTAGCTTCTAGATCACAGTTACAAGCTTTTTCCAACAAAATGTTCTCCTTAGTTCCTAATTAACAACAATTTGAACAAAGAAATACTCAAAAATGCAATTTTCTTTCCTCTATCATGAGAAAAAAGTCACAAGAACGTATCAAAAACACAATTTTCATTGTGTTTATACGGATCCTTACTTCAGTCGTTTCTTTTATTTGATATATTTTAAACAAGTTGTTTTGACTCTCAAGATGTGTAAAATGAAAACATGTTTTTCTAGTCTTTTGTGTGCAGACATTATCCCATTTTAAACAGGCAGGAGACCAAACAATGAGAGAAATCAATGTAAAATACTTTTGATTTAGGTTATTTTGTTCAGATGATAACAAAAAGGAACCAGTATTTGTTGATTATTTTCTAACTTGTAGCCGAAGTGTAATAGTTTTCAGTTTTGTGTTCAGATTTTCTTTTGAAGGTACCATAATAAAAAAAAAATGGAAGGACTTAAAGGAGTGAATGGATGACAGGGAAATTAAAGCCGACAGCAGCCTTTGAGGGAGCACATGTCCACTGTGGAAAGCAAAATTCCAGCGAGGAGATGGAAAAACTGTGCAGGGAAGACAACCGATAGCAGAGACTTAAAAGTTCATCTGAATCTGAAGGAACTTCAAAAGCGCATTCACTTGTCAAGCTTTAAGTCGTGTCACAAATCTGTTGCCCACAAAAGAGAGGACTTTCAAGCGGAAGTTTCTGCTCCTGCTCAGATGTGAACCGTGCTAATGCACCGTGCTTTTTTAAAAAAAATAAAAAATCTGCAAAAATTATCTGCTTTACAACCGAAACGAGAACTGAAGTCCATTATTATTGAACTTTTCAGCTGCCTCAGGCCTCCTGCTCCACCCAGCAGGACTATTAATGGTCCAATCATGCTGCTGTGGAGCTGTGAAGTCCATAACTCTCAGCTTCACATGACACGTCTTTAAAAAGGAGTCAAGCTGATTCTCCCTTGCACGTTACATCTTTTTTTTTTTGCTTTGAAATAACAGGAACTCTGAGGATTTGTTCCATTTTTATGGGGATCATGCTGCTGTGATTTAAAACTTTCATCGAGTGCTGTAGCACTTGTTCACACTTCAGAAGAGGGAAGGATTTTAACGGCTTTTGCTTCTAACCTGGGCGCTAATAAATGATGGAAACGTACGGTTGAACATTTTGAACATGTCCAAGTGAGTCTGAAATTGTGGCAGTCATCAAGAAAGGACTGGACCTGCATTATTCCTCCCTGTCTCTCATGAGGAATCTCACCACTTCTATCGTAGTACATGAACACCTTTAGATCCAATCAAATTGGAGCTGCTAGGGGTTAGCTAACAACATTAAAGTGTCAACTTAAGGAGCAAATTTCTCATGAGGGTTTGCTTAATACAATAAAAACTTACAGACTTGGAGTTATACTTTTTGCCTCAGGTTCTGACGAGACACTTTGCAATCCAATTTGCTTGTTTGAGGCTAAATGTGAATTCTTCCCCTACCCCACATTTTTCCCTCCAAACGGAGAGTTACAGAAAATGCCCAAATTCCTTCACTAAACACTATATTAGTGCGTTCTCCATTTTTAGTGGTGTCCGAATCTACAGCTGTGCCCAAATTCCCTTCGTGGTCCATAACTAATAAAAAACACACATTTTCTTTCATTTTTTTTATGTCACAGATTTAACAAAGTGAGATTTTAATCAGTACGCACATTTTACATCTATTTGTGACTTCACTGTGTTCTGAAGATGAAAATGTGGATGGTTTATTAAGAAAATTACACGTAAACACATTTTTTGCAAAGAATTTTCAAACACAATGCATTGTGGTCTATATTTGCTAATATAGTAAGCATCGATACATACTGGTTTTTTCGCAAAGACTTCTGGGAAATTTCTTGGGCGCTCAATTTTGGAATTGTAGATTTGAACAACACTACAAAATGGGGAACACATTACATAGTGCACTATAAACTTAATAGGGAAGGAATTTGGACAATTCTAAAACTGAGTGCTCTAGAAATTTACCCAGAATCCTCTGTCAAAAAACAGCTTAATTATTTTTTTGCGGAAAAAAAAAGAACTTTTTTTTTTAATAAACCATCAACGTTTTCATCATCAGAACACAGTGAAATCATAAATAGACAACGTGAAATGTGGTTGGATTTAAGGCGAGTCCGAATTCTTCCCCCACCCCTCTAACTGTAAAGCCATTTGAAATGATAGTTATCCAAAATAGTTCTTTTAAGAGCTAGCCCTTAAAAATCTTAAAAATGCACTACAGCACAGAAGTTCCCTTTAACTTTAAGTAATGACTTTTTGTTGTAGTATGACCATCTTAAAGTTATAAAAACAATGTTGTTATGAGTTTCTGAGCACTAGCAGCTTCGTGCTAATATAGCTAACCGGCAACTATTGATGATGTCATCGAGTGGGAGTTACGTCTGGATTTTACGACACTATTTTTCCATAACTCTCGGTTTGAAGGGCTAAATGTAGGGGTAGGGAGAAGCCAGAGGAGTATGGAAAGAAAGTGGAATTGGCCTTTTACTTCATGAAATTTGTGATGACATACTTGCTTAAAAAAAAAAAATAGTGAGCATCATGTCTGAATTCTTTTTAAAATCCAGGGCACTAGATAGTCCTGGACTATGTAGTTTTTTAGTAGTTACGGATTAGTGAGGGAATTTGTACATAGTCAGTAGTGTCTTCAAATTCGGACAATTCTATGATGTCATCAATAGTCGCCGGTCATATACGTTAGCTTGTAGCTGCTTGTGCTCAGAAAATGGATAAAAACATTAGTTTTATACCTTTAAAAAAGTATTGCTTACATTTAAATGTAAACTTCTGTGGTTTGTGACACACCCACTAAATGAAATGCGTTTCTCCTCCGCGGCACAGCATGACGCAGCTCACCCTCGCCGTTGGGGGGCTCGCCATCCCTCAGGCAGTGAGGGTTACCCCTAAAAAAGCAATCTCGGACACCCCAATCCCCCTTCAATTGGAGACTTAGAGGAAGAATTCCGATTTGGCCATAGTTTGTGGGGTGAAGTAGTTAAAAAAAAGCTTTTGAATTTGGTGTGAACTGCATTTTTCCACTTTTGAAGATTAACCGTTTGACCCAAGCTGCTGGAAAGGCTGAGTAGATTTTTGCAAAAAAGATGCCCATGTATGCACATCTTCAGGGGTTAAGACGTGTTTGGGCTCATCCCTGGCACATGTTTTTCATTAGTCCTGCTTCACACATCGGGAGTAACAGTTAAAGGCATTCAAAGGATTTAAGTTAAAAGGCTTTCGAAGTCAGTTTCGAGTTAGGCAGAGCTTTCCATTTCAGTCATAGATGTGCGCATTTACAGGACTCTCAATAAAACTTTAACCTATTTTTCCCTAAAATTTTTCAGGTTTTGGACTTTAAAACCCTCAAACTTTCTTTTCTCTCTTGGTAGATAAATCCATATTTTCGAGCACACTGTTTATTTAATATCTTAAACGTGTTTCCCCTTCAGCAGCTGTGAAATGAACCTTTAGCTGGAGAGGTCAAAACCTTCTTTCAATTATGGATTAAGAAAATGATGCAGATTATAAATGTTTCAGAAATGTTTTTGCTTTCCATTTTTCAAGGTTCATTGCTGTATAAAAACATCTGTGAGGTTTCAAGGAGGGAGAAGGAAAATAAAAGTCTTAACTGTGTTTGACGTGTGCCATATGGGTCTTTTGCTACATTTTTTTAAGAACCTTTATCCTAAGGTTGCACAAGAACACCAGAGCACATCAATCTGTATAAAGTCAAACAAATAAAGGAAGTAGAGAGAATAGAGCAATCGAAAAGTAGTTCTTAAGTTGTTTTGAGGAAGACGGCGCGTGACTAATGATGCCTCTCTGATAGACACAGTGACTTGCTTTGAATTGAAGGCAATTTCCTTTTGTCTCGATAGAATCAAAGATGGATGTTCTGGTGACTCAGATGAAAAAAAAAAAAGTTTTTAGCTGATAGAGTGTCTGTATTTTGACTCCTTCAACCCCAAAAGGTTTCTTTAGCTGTAAGCCGGATGTCACATCTCGGCTCCACACGGAGAAGACGGACGCTCCGTGAATTACAAACCTCTTGTCCTCGCTCCAGAAGTCACTGGCGTTAGTTCAGGGTTTTGATAAATACATTGTCAGGCGGCCACATGCGCACAAATCTCTCCTGTTGTCCACCTCTGCACTCCACAAATCTGCTGTGCGTCTCCGTCAGTTACCCCCACTTGGGACATTTAGTTGAATAATAACTCCAGCTCCGAGTGTGCAGATGTAAACTAGGGCAGTAACATCTGTTTCTCTTGTGGACTCAGTGACTTGAAATTCATAAGAGGGACTTGTGATGTACCCACACGGAGTAAACGCTTTTCCGCCCGTCGCCTGATGTGTTTTTTGACTCTACTTAATTCGCTGCATGCAGCCGTGTGGTAGAAATTCATGAGGCCTTCATTACTGCTTGTTAAATTGTTTACTTTTGAGCTTTTAAGGTCATTTAGTTAAAAAAAAAGTGTTATTAAAGGTCGTGACCCTCAATTTGCATTGTTATTGTCAAAGTGAAGCCTAAAGAAATAGTTTTTTAAACTACTTTTGGATTTAAATACAAACTGTGGAAAGACACCATGTATTAAAAACAAAAAAAAAATAACACATTTTTTATTTGTACCCTGCTGGTATTGAAGGCCCACCTATCTCTGGTGGCTTTAGCAATACATGAGGGAGCCGAAACTTGCAATTTATTTGTATTTTTCAGTAACTCTTGCTTTTTCCTTCTCTCTTGATACGTTTTCAATCCAATTAGCAAAAGTAGGACAGGCCTGAAACTTGACTGGATTTAGACAGTTGTGGCTGGACGAGATGCTTTAACGTTTTACGCCTCAAAATGCAAAAGTTTGAGGTAGGAAGCTGGAACGCACCCAAAAACATAGAGTCTAAACACCTTTTCCAGTGTTGTATTATGAATGTTTTTGTCCAATTTTAGTAAAAATTGCTTTGCTCGCGCATTTCCTGATCCAACATGGAAAAAGAGGAAGCACAGATTTTATGTTGCTTCCCTCTGAATGACAAACCTTCACTAAAGGTTGATGCCTGAAGCACACTCATTTTATTTCAGAGCATGTTTTCAATATAATGTTTGCAGAATGCTAACAGATTTAATATAAATAATTGTGCCTTTTTACAAGCCCAAATGCTAGTCATAAAAGAGAACATCTGCTCAAATTAGTTTATTTTTATGAAAATGTACAATAAAAACAGGTCAGATGCAGGAAAACTCTTGTTGAGCTTGAAAAACTAAAAAGTTATTTACAAAAGTTTTTCATGGAAAAATGGAGGTTGAACCAAAAAATGCTTTTATTTTATTAAAATAACTAAGTTACAATGAATTAAATATGTAAAAATGTAAAACAAATGTTGCCAATCAGTAATTAAATAACTTTTTGTACTAAAACTAATCAAATAAACTAGTTTAAAGATGATTAAAATGACAAAAATTCTCACTGTTGCTTAAAAGTATGTCTTATTTTGCAAACTGATTTATTTCTATTCAGAAAAAAGGTATACATTTTTCAGAACATATCAAAGACGCAGATTAAATTTTCACTTTCATCTTTTTCTACTATAATATTGTTTTTAACAAGATGTGTTCTTGTGTGCATGAGTCAATCAGATAGATCTGCATTCAAGATGAGGAACATATTTGGGCTCTAATGTACACACTGCAAATTTACTTAATTTGTTTTCAATACTGAGAGTTGTAAGTTTGACTCCAGTCATCAGATTTTCACCAGCTATGAACTCCACTTCACACGACTGGGTTATTATTCATCATAATCTGTGTGTCAAATGTTGTCATTTCGGGGTTCAAGAACAAACAGATGACTCGATTCTGACGCAAAAGCCTCAAAACTGTAGATTTATTATTAAATAACACCAAAGCAGCAACAACGGTGTCACTTCAGTCTTTACTGAACTGTTTTCTTTTTATCTTTTTATTTATTAGATAACTTTATTTATATTTTGGAAAAATGCTAACAGAGCTAACCCATAGTACAAACCTAAGATTGCCTATTTAAGAGAAAGAAAAGAAATAAATAAATGTGCCAGAGCATATTAATGCAAACACGTTTCACTTGTTTTACCAGTGGCGATTGTGTTAATAAATTACTCTTTTTCTTTTAGCAGTAGGAAGAGTTTAAGCTGCTGATAATTTTACTCTTAAATATTGCAAATTTAACAATTTATTAAAAGAAATTGTTTAATAATACATAACATAATATCATAATAATAACATACTTAATAACATTTGACTTCCATCAACACATCCTGTTTGCACTATTTTTGATTTGCAAACATAAACAATAATATTAATAGAACATTTATATTATTATAATCAACTAATATCAATAATAAATAATTAATGACATTTATTTAAAAAAGAAAAATCATTCTTGTGATTAAAATTAAAAATATATATTTCTTTTAGTAAAAGGTTAAAATCAGGAAAGACAAAAAATGTAAGTAAATTCACCAAAACAAGTGAGCATCAGGCTTTCCTGATAAAAAGACCAATTAAAAGATTAAATCGGATTACATTTTTGATAATGTTCTACAGGGCCAAGTATTTGTATTAGTTTAATAGAAACTTCTGTGAGATTATTCAATAAAAAAGAATATACACAACAAAGTTTAAACTTTTTGTGACTCATGAAATCAGACCAATAAATTGCGTCGATTGGGATGGAAAGTAGGACATCCTGAAATAAAGCTCTTATCTTTGGGTACAGATTCTTACCAGATGAAAAACAAACATCACCAAGAGGAGATTGTAACACATCAGGAGGATTAAATGATAAGGGAGGAGCACCGTAGGAGCACCTGGATAACACGCAGAGCCCAGGCAGGAGAGCATCAAGCACCACGGAGAATTCTCCAGGCGTTATCAGCACATTTTATTTCAAACGAAATGATGAGTAATTATACTACAGCCCGTCTTCTCGGAGCAATCGACGGACAAAATAATTGTTTTGCAAACCAATTATCTAAAAATAGGGTCTTGTTTTTTTTTTTATATAAAAAACATTATGGTTCTTCCAGATAAAACAGCTCTGCGGAGAAAAGTTTTGTCTGTAAATCAAAAATGAAGCTGACAGAACATGTTGATGGAAGTGTGAACGTTTCTGCAGATTTTTTGGAATGAAATAATAGCAGAGCGGCAGGAAATCAAGGCCGCCAAAATTTGAGGATAAGAAATATGCAATAAAATTCTAAAAATATGTGAATGTTTAAGGGTTAAAGTCAACAATGTTTGCTAGCATCCTTCTGTAAAAGAAGATAATTTGTTTTAAATAAATCCAAATTTAACTGATGTAAAAATAACAGTAGATAAGTTATATTGTCCTGTTTTTTGGCCCCTGTTAAAAGCCTTGTGGCAGAGTTTCGGACAATTTATGGAGAGTTTAAAGTGTTAAAACTATAAAAAAAAAGCAAATCACAGTAAACTAATAAAATACAAGGAAATAAAAATGTTTTTAATCATTTGCAAGTCAAAGATAAAATGTTTTTTAAATTTGCCACATTTTTTCAGGTGAAACAAACATTTACTTTGGATGTCCTTTCAGAGACATGGATTTGGAAGGCAACACTCCAAGGTTACTGGTATGTGCTGCCATTAACTACAGATATTTTGGGTTTTATCCGCAATGGGAGAGGATTAAGTCCAGTTGACATCAATCAACTTCCGGACTGCAAACAATATTGGAATGATGCCCCAAAGAGTCAAAACCTTGATATTTGGCTAAAAAAACAGACTGACTTACATCAGTAACTATTTTTAAGTTAGCTTATAACTGCTTTTTGATCAATAAATCCAATGATCCTGTTAGTGACATCACACAAAGAAACAGAAACATTTAAAATAACCCTGTAAAACCGTTTGCATCAGATTTAATACACAAATTAATGAGACTCTTATCTCATTAGCATGATCCATACTTTTCTTAAAAAAGCTCATCGTCTATATTTTGGTCCATGTTTTCTGCCCTGTAGTTCCTCATCGCTCCACTAGGGGCAGTGAAAGGACTTTTCCTGCTCATTTCCAAATGGCTGCTTCCGTGAGATTTCAAAAACACTTTTGGCGGGAAAATGTTTAGCTAAAATTTCAAAACTTTATGAGGACATTAACTTATACATTTTTTTTAACTTGCTGTATTGAAAGAATGTTAATGAATTTTTCATAATACAGTTACACCATGTTCAAAATGTGTTGATCAAACTTGAGACGGAGTCTAAACGAGGTGTTTTCTTCTTAAATACTTAAGATGCTGATATGTTAAACTAACATTATTGTTAATAAAAACTTAGCAAATCACTCAACATAATCAATATATCTCATGAAAACATTATGTCACAATTTTATCTGAAGATACAAAATTTCCAGAAAAATATAATTGTATATCAAGTAATTGATGGACTTTACAGGGTTAACATGTTAATGTATCATTTTTTTTTTCTGATAATGGAGGACATGTATGGATAAAATTAAGCAACAAATCTGAGAATTTCTTTATTAAAATCTTTGTGAATCAGGAGCAGATGAAAAAATGCTGCTTTAAAAATTGTCTGAGAGTCAAATTTTAAAAAATTACTGAAATGTCATAGAAAACAACACGTTTTTTGCCTAAAAACTCCTTAATCATAGTAAAAAGACCACTGGAAAAGCTTTTAAAATAGATCAAAAGATAATCAAACTAAAAGTTTTCTTAAAAAGTTGCAGTGAAGTCAGCATCACACTAAAAAAACTTTTGTGAATGTTGACTAACAAACCGAAAAGTTACTTCTTGAACAATTTAAAATACTTTAAGACACAAAACACACTTTTCTTTTAAAGTGATATCCACAAAAATAGAAATAAAGTCCAAACGAGTCAACGCTTCGGCGCTTCTGAATAGACGCGCATTAAACAATCTGCTGCTGCAATGGTCCAGTGATGTTTTCACCGTAAAATCAGCGTCAAAGCAAACCCGAACAGCTTATCACTGCACAAAGGAGCATTCTTCCAACTCCGAACCATAACGAGTCAGCTACACCTTCAGCACAAAACAGCCCAAATGAGCTGTGCCCATCACAAAGCCTTGTTACGCTACTTACTTTGCAGCCTGTCTTCTTCTTTTCTTCTTTCCGTCATTGCAAACATTTGTTGTAGCATAATAGCCAGCATCGACCCACTGACCAGTCTGACAATGCGCTGTAATACAGGTAACGTCGGTGGACAGGGAGAGAATGTAATCCAAAAAAAGAAAGAAGTAACAAAATGCTCTGGACATCGGTCGCCTGAAAGTAACAATAACTTGAAAAGCAGGACCCCGTTCTGAGCAGCAGACAATCTGATGCATGACAACAGAAAAGGTGACCATGCAGCTGCATGTTATTTAAGCCAATAATGACTTTGCAAAGGCTGTCTATTAAAAACAAGAGTGGCTTACTCCATAAAAGCACTGTCCTAATGCATTTATTTAATTCTTTAGCTGAAGCTGTCAGGTCCTTCTCCGTTTTGTCCGTTTTTAATAGCTTTTTCACCCTCCTTTCAAACCAGCTTTTGTGTTCTCTACTGTCAGTTTCCAGCTCTGTCTGCTGAGGAAATGTTGCTATGCAATTATGTAAGGAGAAGGTGACCCACTACTGAATTTAATCTTCAAAACATCAATTAATCCTCCTTTTTTACAAGTATAAAAATATGCAAAGCTGTTATTTTGCAAAGTGTTAGCATGCAAAAACCTTGATAGATAATCACACATTCAAAAATCAGAACTTAATTCTGCCCTTCTTAATTCTTTTTAGCTAACACATACTTCTAAAAATAGTTCAAATTTTCATGCTCCTTTCTATCAGCTTGATTGTCTGATGTTGAGTCCATTGTGACATTTAAAGCTGCCATTAATTGTACCCAGAAATGTTAACGATGCTCAAGTTCCTGTGATTTTTTTCCCCCCTGTTTTCTCTCCCCTAAGGCTGCCACTTGTGCTTCTCAAAGTCTCTTAACAGCTGTGTAGACCGCTCGTTTAGTTACTGTTTGGATCAAGACCAAATACTTGCAATGCTAATGAGACTCCATTAAGGAAGCATTAGTGTGCTAACATGCTAAATGAAGATTGTCACACTGCACCTGAGTAACGTCCGCATTTTGTCACGGCGAGATCAGCATCTTAGTATAGGGTTTTACTACTATAGAATTCAGCCTCACCTTCCTTCCTTAAAGCTTCTGTTTAAAGCTTATCTTTATATAGATGCATGACAAGCAAGTGATAAATAAAAGTGCTGAAGATTAAGGTAAATGGTAGAGGCTTTAAACAACAAGCTGAGAACATCAGGGTCAGTTTTGTGAGTGACTTTGTAGGCAACATTTATGTATTTATTCTCTTTGTAAATAAATAAATAAATTGCCAATTGAGCTGTATTAAGCAGTGAAACAGAAACTCATGAACTCCTCAACTGTCTCAGGACACTTCTTGTGACTTCTCCGTAGCATTAAATTTCTATATAATGCTACTTTTACACTAAGGATGTTCAAGAAATTGCGCTCTTGAACGCACGTTTACCCCGTGGTGTTCACACTTGACTGTTGGTGCCCTACCCGGTGGTGCATTTAGAGGAGGCTTGGTTCAAAATGTCGAAGCGGTAGCTTTTTCTTTCACAGCTCTATTCCAATATGTGAGAGACTTGGTGTTGTAGAATTCTGGACAATCAATTCTTAATTTATCCTCCATGATCAATGTTGAAACAGTTGGCACGTCTGTGAATGATAAAGGAGGCCATCTGAACGTCTGGGGCTGCACGATGGCACAATGGTTGCAAGAATGACTCGGTTCAAGTCCCAGAAACAGAACCATCAACTGAGGACCTTTCTGTGTGGAGTTTGCATGATCTCCTGGTGCATGTGAAGTTTTTCTCCAGGAACTCTGGCTTCCTCCCACCATCCAAAAGGATGTTTCATCGGTGAACTGATTACTCTGTGTATTCCCTAGGTGGGTATTGGTGTGTTCTTGTGGCCCTCTGACAGACTGGCGACCTGTCCAGGGTGTATTCTGCCTTTGCCTACGAGTCGCCGGGCTGGGACAAAATGGGTTACGAAATGCGATGGATGGATCCATATGTCACTGTAAAATTCAAGTTCCACCTATGTTAAAATCGACATTTGTTTTGAATGATAGAACCCGAAAAACAGTTGTGGAAACTTTTTATTTTAAGCAATTAAAGCAAAAATAATAGAAAACAAGACAAACTTCAATGTGCACAACTTTTCCAGGACAGTCGGATTATCTGAGAGATTCTGTCGGGTGTGTGTTAGTCATGCTAATCTTCTGCTTACAAATTTGCATTCCAGCGATGTCGTGGGTGCTGCTGATGTTTGTGCCAGCTGGGTCAGGCTGTTGTTGCTGGAGACGTGGAGGTCAGGCACAGTATTAGCTGCAGGGTTAGAAGAACAGCTGGGTGAAACTGGATTCTGCCTGCAGCTGAAAAAAGGCCAGGGCCGCCTTTGTCTCACGACTGTGTGCACATGTTTATGCCATGTCCTCTTTCTTTTTCATATAGTGACGCATTGCATTTGCATGTAACCTTGATGCCTTTTTTTGTGAATTGCCGGCGACACGACTGTGGCTTTAGTAATGGGATAAAGGAAGCTGCGTAAAGGGAACCTCCTGTACTGTGCAGGTACTCGTTAACTAACAGACACTCATATTTTTCTGACATAAGGAGAGGAAAAAGAAGAGCAAGGGCGAGCAGAGCCTGAGGAAGATTGTATAAGAACCTAAATGTAAAAAAATAAAAAGATTAAGCACATTTATAAAAAAAAAGACATAAGGCACTTGAGAAACCATTTATTTTCTGCCACTGGGACTTCAAGGAGAAAGAGGTTCTTATAGCAATTGGGTTAGATCGCTCGCACAATGTTTAGATGGCCTCTTAGTTTTTGTCCAAATGCCCAAATGCACAATTTTCTGGATTGAGCCAAGGATCAGGCAAGTGTTCAGGGAGGAATTGTGTAGAATGAAAGTCATCTATTTGTGCTCATCGATTAAACATTGCTCCCTCGGGCTCTTTCAATCAGCAGATTTAATTAACAAGTTTCAAAGGACTAACAGGCAGCAGGGGCCTGCAGCTGGGAGGGTGACAAAAGATTCTAGTACAGAGGAAATGAAGAATATGTAAGAAAGGAAAGGTGTGAACGACAAAAATGTAATGGGTTTGAGAAATTGGATTAGGCACCAGACAAAATAAGATAAAGGACCCTAACTCTGAGGCGCCCATAAATTAGACTGTGAATAAGATGAGCTGAAGAAAATTGAATAAGCCTTTAAGAAAACAAACTTGATCTTTGAATCAAGTAATTTGTGTGTTTTCTTTTGACAAATAAGGGTTTAGTGAGGATAATTTCTCTGTTATTTTACTATTTTATGATAGTCCATATTCACACTTTCTTAGACATCACACAGCTGATCTTTCTGGAGTCAGAAATGACCAATTTTGGAAAATGCCCAGCAAGAGTACAGATGGAGAATTAAAATGCAAGACTTGGATGGAAAGTCGAAGTAATTTATTGAAAGGAAGTGGAAGCAAACAGAAGGTGGAGAAATGAAAACATGCAGGGAACTACAGTGCTGAAAAATAACCAAAAAGGATCAAAAATGGGCTAAAATAACACAATTATCAACAGATAGCTGAACCCAGGTAGGAACACCTGAAGTTATGTAATGAAAACCAACATTTAAGGGCCCAAAGTATGGGGGTTGTAGTGTAGTAGTGGTTGTCTGGAGTGTGGGGCGGGTGTTTCTTGGGGGCCCTGGCTCGTGCCTGGGGTTAGGGTGGGGGGTCCTCAGAACTCCTGCGTGGTGCTGGGTCACTCGTCTGGGGCTGGGGGGAGTTTCTCGGGTTATTCTTCTTGCTGGGATGGAACTTGGACTCTCTGTGCTCCTGTGCCTTTCTGCTCTCTGGAATTGGGGGGCCCCAGTGGCGGTCCCGCGGGCCCTGGTCTGAGTGGTCGACGTGTTTTCCCGATGGGCGGATTTCCTCGTATATGCCGTGCGGGTGTCGGGGGGCCCATGACCGGGACTCTCCCTCTTTTTTTTAAATGTATTTATTATTTTTTTTACATTCCATCATCCATCTTAGCAGAAAAGAAACACTAACCCGAGAAAAAAAAGATACAAGAACACTTAAAAAATGGCTTTTAAAAAAATTAAATAAAATGATTGTATCATTAAATGTAAATGTTTTTTTTGTTTTGTTTTTAAGATGTGTAAAATGTATAATTATGAATGTATGAAATTGTATAATTGGATTTTGTGTCAATTTTAAAGTCTTGTTAGGTAGAGGCTCTAATATAAGCCCATATGGGTTTTTTGCCTCTTCGTACACCTACTTTTTATGTATTTAGATGCCTGTTTTTTTTAAATATGTTGTATAAGTGCAAATAAATAAAATCTAAATCTAAAAAAAGACAGTTTTTATTAATGAATTAATTCATATTTCAACATTGTGTGTGGAATGTATCCATTTTAGACTGTGAAATACACACTTCAAACTCTTACAAGTGATGCAAAAAGCCATCAAGGCTTTCATTTGAGTCTGTGATTAGAACAATTATGAGCTGCATATTTTGAGAAAACTGACGGATACAAGAGGAAGAAGCAAACTTCATAATGACATTCAAACCACGTTTTTTCTTCTTGCTTAATCTTCCATAAAAGGGTTCTGGCTGGCTTGTTATTGTGCAGTAAAACAATGCAATAAAGAAAATGGAGTATTTTGTGCAAATCTACTGTCTTAATGAGCATTTGATGGAAGGGATGATGCAATTTTTTAAAACAAAATTTCGTATTTTTTGACAGAAAGTAGGAACATTCACATCTGAAGTATTCATTTCAAACTAAAATCTATCATCTTTAATTCTGTGGCATGAAAAGAAGCAGGATTCAAGCATGCAGGGGGCGTCATCATTTAGCAAGGACCTGCAATAGATGATCAAAGACGGTCATGTTTGGCATTACGGTTTAAAATTGTGTTGTTTTTTTATGTGAATTTTTTCTGCCAAACTGTAGATTTATGAATAAATTTATGAATCAATTCTCTATTTCTATTGTGCACAAACCATGTAGCAGCTATGTGGCATTGCAGTACCATCAGGAAAAGAACATCAAAAGACACAATGACTGATGTAAATCTGGCTCTTCCATCTGTAAGGCAGTCTGAGCTGAGGGAAATACACCACAACACGAGAGACAGCCGGAGGTAAGAATCATCTAAGGAACAGGTCTCAAAATCTTAATTTTAATCGTAATTTTTGTGCAAGCTAAAATAGAAAAAGACAGAGTTAAAACCCGTAACGGAGAAAAAAAAAGCTGAGTCTTATTAAAGCTGGGAGCTGCAGTGTGTGACTGAGCTGATTACTGTAACCAATTGCATCCAGGTGCTTGTTAGAGAGTGGTACAGAGAAGTAAACACAGCCTGCAAGTGTGGGAAGATATACAAATATGCATGAATGTGAAAAGTTGGCTGATTTTTTTTTTTTTTTTTTGGAAAAAAATGCTTTCCGCTCCAAGTTTTGGTGCAATATGTCTTTAAAAAACCATCACGTCTGTTTGAAATGGACGTTCAGCACGACATCACAGTATGTAATTAGTGAGTCACTGTGGCAGCTTGTTTGGGTCTATAATTGTATCACATTTGATCATGGATGAACTCTGACTGCATACCATGTATTTGGAATAAGAAAAACCCTTGAAGACATCATGTGATTGTGTTTCATGAATCCCAATTTTTTACTGAATCCTGGAAAGAAGTTTGTAAGTTTCTGGTTGAATTACTCCAGAGACCTAAAAAGTGACCACGCATAGAGAGCATGACTTAAACATGTCTACTCGTGATGCATTGGTGAACGTCTGCCACCTTTTCAAGGAAATGATCCGCAATTAAAAGCAAACTCAAGGTACATTACGTCGTTACAGGAGAGTGAGATAATTTATTGCTGTTATGCCCTCCTTCTCTCCTGGGATATTTCCTCCCGATTGAAATGAAAGAATTGTTCTGACCTTTGTGCTGTCTGACTCCCCTTCTGCTCATTATCTCTTAGAGTAGCTCCCTGGTTGAGACCTGGCTTGAAGATTAAAAAAATCCCACACAGTTACATTGTGAGGGTAATTTGCAAAGCAGTAACGTTTGCCCTTTAATCTCCACCACAGGAGGACCTCCAGCGGCACAGAGACAATGTCCTGAAGAGCTGAAATCCATTCATGAGTTGGCTTTGAGTGCATGTGCTGCATGAAGGTTACATTAGACAAACCACTGGCGTTTTTAGAATGAATCAGTTTTTTGGAGGCTATAAGGTGCAAATCGCATTAAATTAGAAAAAAAAAAAATCACTTATCACAAGAAAATTTTAAAGATCACAATTCAAAAAGTAATCAAATATTTTAAAAAACAGAATTAGATTTAAGAAAACAACACAAAATTCCAAAAAACAAATGGTAAAATAGGAAAAACAAATGTAAAAAGATCAAATTTCAAGAAAACAAAACGAAAATGTAAAAAAACCCAGAAAAGGTAGGTACTATGGAACATCGCTGATTTGACAATGATATCCAGTATCAATTTAAGCCAAGTAACTTTTCGTACAAATGATAAACAAACATCATCCAATCAGTGATATCCCATCATACCGACCTCTTCCAGTTTCTCATTGTTTTTCATTTTTTAAATATATCGTTTTGATTAAAGGAAATTATTTTTGCTATTATGTCGCTATCCGATCTGTGACAGTTACCTGATCCGTTCACAGATATACAAATATTACAATACTTCCTCTTTGTGACCAACATAGCAACAGCTAAGCAATTTGATTTACTCCCCTATTTTGTATATTTTTTAATTTTGTAAGTCATAATAGAAATATATTAAAAAGATGCCAGTTGCATTTCTCGACAGTTCAGCTTAGAGTCATTCTCTCTGTTTGATCGTTTTGATTTTTTATATGTTCGAGAAAAGCGGAGAAGTGACTGTGTCTTAACTGAGTTAATAAATTGTCAGTAGGTGGCGCTGAATCCTCGAGTAAACTGTCGTTAAAAAAACAGAAGAAGAAGAAAAGATTTAAAGTCTCGTCCTTTGCAGGGTCGTGCAGACCTTATCCTTAACATTTATTTTTTCTTTTGTTTTTTGATATCAAACTAAATTTTTTC
>NC_050531.1:9237158-9261966 GCF_002922805.2 Oryzias melastigma | reverse complement strand
TTTGTGACCAACATAGCAAGTCTCTGTTTGATCGTTTTGATTTTTTATATGTTGGCAACGAGAAAAGCGGAGAAGTGATTGTGTCTTAACTGAGTTAATAAATTGTCAGTAGGTGGCGCTGTATCCTCGAGTAAACTGCCGTTAAAAAAACAGAAGAAGAAGAAGAAAAGATTTAAAGTCTCGTCCTTTGCAGGGTCGTGCAGACCTTATCCTTAACATTTCTTTTTTCTTTTGTTTTCTGATATCAAACTAAATTTTTTTTATTAATATTAACATTTTAAGAGGTTTATTATTACTGTTAATAACATCCAAAGACATAGTCTATTTGTAAATTGCTTTAGTAGAAGTGATGTAATATTTGAGCATGAATTCTTTTAACTTTTCATTTTGTTTTATGGAAAGTATTTTTGTTTTATAGTTTTAAGTTTTTTTTCTGGAATCTTGTTTTCTCAATTTAATTGAGTTTTAACATTTGTTTTTCATTTTTAAATCACTATTGTGATCTTTAAAATGTTTTTGCATCAAGTGATTTGTTGATGTAATTTGTCCTTCAGGGCTTCCATACTTTTGTACTGCAGCTACAATTAATTATTAAAATAATTTCTTAGTTTTTATTTGCTAAAAAACAAACAGGTTATCACCTGGTGTGAAAAGTTTGCCCTCAAGTGTGGTGAATCACTTTTAAAAGTCCTTTGAAAGCAATTCTCTGCACTGCTGACCATCTAGAACTAATTATTTTTAATCACACTTAATGGTTTCCCTTAAAACCTCAGTGCTGCTAATGAATGTTGATCACAAAGTGCACAATGAAGACTGTCCTCTTAAGGTTTCCATTTCTCTCTTGTTGCTCCTGAACTGTTTAAAGGTGAATGAGATGAAATGCAGGATGGGAAAAGTGAGAGGATGTGGGGCCACTCCTTGAAAGATGATTTTATCAAAGAAGGTTAAATACTTGTTTATGTCTTCGTTCTGTGAATTTTAAAGCTCATGCGGGACTTTATGAAAAACGTGTTTTGAATCAACCAAGCAACTTATAATTTCCATTTAATATCCCACTTACAATTTTAATTATGACTCAAAGTGACTGAGTACTCCAAACCAATTTGATTTGAAGGTTTCATTGAGAATTCGGTGGTTTCAATAACAAAGTAAACTTTTTTAAAACTTTTTTTTCAAGTTGCCTCAAAGTTGTTCGCCTTGAACTTCTGCAGCAATTTATTTTCCGTACTGACTCCATGATGTTAAGGGTTAGGAGTGCATCCCAGCAATCATCTGGATAAGGTGTTCTCTGGAAAGCTTGCCTTTTGATCACAGGGCAGACATGACAAACAACCACGAACGCTCCCTCTGGCTCCAGAGGAACCATTAATCCTGACATGGATGTCTTTGGACTGTTGCAGGAAGCCTGATCATTTTTTTTTTCTGTTCCTAAAGTTGGAATCCATTTAGGGTTTCGAACTCAAATGAATTTGGAGCCACTTCTGCCTCCATTGAGGATCCACGACACGTTTGATTAAGAAAAAACAAATATGACATTGTATTGTTTTAACTTGAAAATCTGGAATAATAAAACCACATTTAATGAAAGAGAAGCATTTTTCATGCCACTCTAAATGTTAATTAAATCATTTTGTAAACAAATTTCCTTTTTTTCAGCTCAAACAACACCAATTATGAATATATTTGTAAGGGTTCTGTGTTTGATGATCCACAGCTGTCTTCAGTTAAGTTAATTGCCCCCAGCCTATTTGTTTATCTGGTTTTCAGGTCATCTACTTGGTCACTTTAATTTTTTATTTTTTTTATTTTGAAGGTTTTGTTATGTTTCAGTTTATTTATTAAATGTCTACTTTCATACCACATGATCTCCTGCATTTTGGGTACTACACCACCTATTCTTGACAATATTGAAATATTTAAAATACAAATGTTTTTCCTACTTTTTTTCATGACCTTGCATTATCACTCACCACCCTTCATTTCTCTTTCTCTAGTTCTGTCCAAAAGGGTAAAACTTGATAAAGTTCAGCTTCAGTTACAAAATAGGTTTGTATTACCACACTTGTAGGAATATAAAGCAATCCTGATTGTAAATGCAAAACATCTACATCACAAGAGGCACTCAGCTGGAATCTGTGTTCATTGGCTGGACAGGAATCACAACTCTTCTGATTCTGTTTCCACCAACTCTGAACAAAAACTGCAGAAATATCATTAAATATTATCTGGTTAAAGTAAAAAAAAAAAAAGAATTCTACTGAGGAGGCCCAGTGTCCTGCAAATTCTTTTCAGTGTTCTTATTCTTACAGTAAGTTAATGCTGATTTACTAAAAACCTTATTTGTGAAACCACTGAAGTAACTGCCTACAATGCGCTCTTTGCCTCTCTCACTGAAACATGATATTAGTTAATCTTTTATTTGCTATTTCTATTTTTCTTCGTAAACAGACTTTTGCTTCATTAATCAATAACTTTAATTTAAATTCTCAACTTATAAATTGTGAAATTATAACTTTATTCTCTTAAAATATTGACTTTTTACTCATAATTTTAAGAGTTTTTTTCTTGTAAATTTTTTTTCATAATTTTATGTCATATATTTATCATTTTTTTCTTTTTATGGTGGCCATAGTATAGATCAGTTTTTACAACTTCTTTGAAGATGATCCTATTTTTTTATATATATTTTTCAGTCCTTTTTACATTTGCAGAGATGCTGTGAATTTTGTAATTTTTTTTTTTTTGTCCACAATGGTTCACCGGGTTTCTGTTCTTAATGTTTAATATTGAGTAGCTAAAAAGAAGTGCAGGCAGTTTGTAATGAGTTCAGATGATTTTGTTTCTGGACATGGTCCTCTATTACATATAATGATCTTTTTGTGGAGAATTTTTCTCTACTTTATTGGGAGTTGGAGGATGACCAGAGGAGGCCATGAAAAGATGAATGCTGCTATAACCCTGCGGTTTCATCACAACTCTGCATTTCCCATAACCCACTTGTTAACTTGCTAATGTGTTGGCCTCTGCGAGATGCGCCTGCTGTGATTAGTGATCAGGGGAGGCTGGGTCAGTTAACGGGGCTGATCCAGGCTGGCACTGTCCAATTAGCTCTTAAACTCCAACCCATTTTCATAAACTCCCAGACTCTACTGCCTTATTATGAGCTCACGAGGATCACTGGGAAGAAGCACAGATGGAGAAACTTCCAAGTGCTTGACAGTTTTCTGCCTGTGGAGTTACCAAAACTTTATCGACACTCGCTGAGAATCAGCTGGCATTTAAACGCCTCATGCATGAAGCAGCTATTTTAGCAGACTCCACAAAAAACAAATTATTATATATATTGATGTGAAGTAAAATAAAACGCTGACTGCAGGTAATTATATATTCGTCGTACAGATACGAGAGTGGTATGATCTTACAGCATAAATCAGCAGGGAGAAAGGGGGGTGGATGATTATTACCATGCTGCCTTGACACGTCGGTGGGAGGATGGGACAGGGGCTTTTCAAGGTATATGACAATAATCATCATCTCCATCTGTCATCATGACTTTAAAATGAAATCTTGCAACTGCCTGTCAACTAAAATCCTGACCCAGGGGGGGCAAAACGAATCCATGGAAGAAAACTACAGAGCAGAACCTTGAATAAAGCAACACACAGGCCTGTGCTGATAGTTTCTGCTTTTTTCCTGGTTAAGTTTGAACTTTGTGTTTTTAACATGTTCTTATTCAATTTTTCTTACGACACATATTAAGAAAATTAAGCTTAAAATCGAATCTCTTGAATCAGGAGCAGATGAAAAAATACAATTTAGTGACAGAAAAGATTATTCTAATGCATCCACTAGTACGACTACGACTTTGTTTTCCTCATTTTCATTAGAAGCTTTAATGAACTCCTGCCGCTCTACAGAAACTATGTCCTAGAAATCGACAGTTTTTTAAATTTTTGTTAAAAACTGCATAATCATAACCATTAGAAACTATTTTAAAATATTTCAACTTATGATTTAAGTCATGTAGGGGATGTTATATATCTACAAATTGCTCCATTTTCTGGAAAATGTTTAATTTCTGCTTGGAGTTTAAATCCTTCCAGGTTTTGGTTTATGGTTCTTGTGATGGATCCCATCGTCACATGGTAATGTAAACAGTTTCTTAATTTAGTTTATTATAATTACACGCATTAATCAACACAGCCTTGGTAACTTGTGTCTATTTCTGTATTTGCCTGGGTGTTGTAGTATTAATTTTGTCGGGTTATATCCTGCAGACGGTTTCTTAATTGCCTTCATGGGCTATTCTTCAGGAAGCAGAAAGTGTGGCAAAGAGAGCAGCTGACTTATTTCTGTGGTGTGGGGGTCGTTGTCTTTGTTTAACCCTTTGTGTCTCAGGTTGTTTGATCAAACTATGTATAAAACCTTTTATATCTTTATGTGGGGTTAGTTAACCAGAGATGTTCCTATTTTTGCGTAAGGTTATGACCTACTTATCAGCCCACTGTTTATTGTTATTTTCTGCATATTTGGGGTCAGATAAAACCTTTATCAATCATTCCTGTGTCCTCATGGGTTCATGTTCATGTAAATGTGGCATTTTTATCATCAAAAAGAGCAAATGTAATAAAAAATCAGTTCACTTTTGCATATCCGAGTATTTCTGTCGCAGAAAAACTCAATGAGCCTTGCTTACATCATGAGAGTTCTGGAAAAACTCCACCAGACTCAGAGCTTCTTGATGAGACCACGGAAATGCGAACGGCGGCTCATTTGACAGCAGCTGTGGATTGTAAATCCACAAAGCCCCTCTCTTTCTTATCCGAGTTGACATCTAGCCTCCAGTTTTAAGCGATACTGCTGTAGCAGCGGCGATGATTTACGCTAGCAAGACACAGAGCTACCATAAACAGATGGGGAGGCTGTGTGCATGAGCCCGTGCAGGAGCTCCAGCTCCAAAAGCCACGCCCACCTAGAGGAGATTTTTGAAACAAAGATTTCAGATCAACATGAAAAATGGCTTCTTGAGACATTCAGGGTTGTAAACTTCATAATCATAATTAAAACACTACTTAGGACTTCAAAGTGAAACCAGAAGTGGAAAAACTGAAGCAAAACGGCCATCGTTGCAGGGCACCACCTTACAACATGCCTCCACCGTACCCAAGTAGCAATAAAAAGGGTTGTACTTGGCATTCATACACATGTTCAAAATTGCTTAGCAAAATATAAAGTTTGATTAAGTGAACTATCCTGACAAGGATTGCAACTTCCATTATATTTTCTCTTGTTGCTTTGCCCCGCCCTCATAACTCCTGCCCAATGACTGAAGAGATCTTTAGTCACATGGTTTTGTTGACAAACTGGGGTTAGAAGTAGACATGTCCGGTTGATGGCAGACTAAAAACAGACCAAACGCAAAGTCCAGGACTCTTTTACAGTCTAAATACACACCTAGATTCTCCTGTTTTGATATTTTTTTTCTTTTCTTGTGTCTCTGAAGTTTTTATTTACCATATTTGTGTTCAGTTTTTTATAATTATTTTCAAGTTTTATTTCCATTTCTGTGTTCTAATCCTTAACAACCACAATTAATAAAGTATCACAGCAGCATAAAGGTACACAGATGGAAGATAAAGATGTCAGAAAATGAAATTATGGCGATAAATTTGTTTTTATGTCTGAAACACAGTGTGATACAAACTAATTACATTTTTTTCATAAATAAAATCATAGTAAGTAACCTAAAGTTTATCCCTTCAGACTTGATCTGACATTTATCTGCTTTAAATGCTCAAAAGCTGAACAGTTTTATGTCTTTACCCAAAGATTAATAGAATAATCTTTTACTTTCAAAACTCAGAATAAATCTGCTTTTAAATCCTTTTTTTCAACAAACACATGCTCAAAATTAATTGTTATAAATCATGGATTTCTCCAGCTATTGACTACCGTCTGTGCAGCTGCTTCATTTTACAATCAGGAAGTTGCTGTTTGGCAAAGTTGCTGACAATTCCACTTTCTTGCTAAACTTTTGTGATCAGGATGCTTTGGAAAATGTTTTATCACTTTAGTACTCATAAACTATACGACGAGGATGTATTTATGTTGCTTACATCTAAATGACTGCAGCACAGATCATCTAATCAAAATTGAAGTGCTGTGTAGTGTACTCTGGATATTATGAGGCACTCACAAGGGGAGAAGATGGACTTATTAGGAAAAACTATAATGGAGGAGCAGATCCTCCTACATTAAAGTTTTGCTGCATGAAGTTTTAATTTAGTCTTAAGGAAAAGGTATCCAAGAAAGGAAGAGAACAGTTCTTTGACACAATGAAAGAAAAGAGGAAGGAGGTTTAAGATTTTTGCTTTTTTTGTCTTTTAGTACTTGAATTAGTTGATTTTCCAGTGAATTTGATTTACATTTCTGTTTTAACAGAGCTGAATTTTTTTTTTCATGATAACTGAAGTAAATTTAATGGTTAGTCCTCCTTCTGAAGTTCTTCCACTTTTTTTAAACTTTGCAAGTAAGTCTTAGTAGAAACTACGGTGGCCCTGAAGACCAACAATTCACTCAAAATAACAAAATCACAACAAATATTTAAAAAAGCAAAATAGATAATTAAATCAAAACCACATTACATTTTAAAAATCAAACATAATTCCAGAAATATAAACACGAATCCTAAAAAAATTAACAAAATTAAAAGTAAATGTTTCAGAAAATTAATTTACATAAATACAAATGAAATGTAAAACAAAAAAATGTAAGCAAATTTAATTTTGATTTCTGGAAATTACAGTTTAGAATTTTGTTCTGGTTTCTGGAATTTTGTTTTGATTCCTAAACTGTAATGTTTTTTTTTCAATGTTTCTTTAGCTTTTTTATTTGTTGGCATGATTCTGGACTTCAGGGCCACCACATAATAGACAAGGGAGACAGTTTTATTTAAGCGCCACAGTCTGAAAGCTCCTGGAAGAATCAGTGCAGTCAGTTTGCTACACTTATGGTTGAATCTGCCCAATAGTGAGCCTGGAAATGACAAAAGTGGACCCTGACATTGTTAAACTCTGACCCTGATAATACTTTGACCTACTTACTGTTTCTTCTTTACATTTAGTAAACTTAAAGGGTCTTTCTTGGCTCATAGCATCTTTTTAAGTTGTTTGCATCAACCTTAAATAAGGAATAGTAAATCTATACCATATAACGGCGCTGACTGACATGTTGAATGAAGACTAGTTTTCATTTTTTTTTTTATTTTATCACGCAATTAATCAGATTCAGTTAACTGGAGTTCTTCTTCATCCACATCTTTTTGTGTGTGTGGACGTGGGGTTCCTTATAGAGAAACTACAAAGAAAGATCTGAGCAGAAAAGCTTCACTGGACGGCATGAAGCACCATCAGAGAGCTGAGTGTGCACAGAAGTACAAATTAAAGACTGCAGATCCACAGCCCCCCACCGAGCAGCTCCGCAAGGCTTTTACAAGAACCGGCAGGAGTTCAGCAGCAGGGACTTTGAACACGGCCAGAACTTAAGGCTGACCCTGCGTGCGCCAGCATGCGCACTAGACATAAACTGTAGGAAACTGTAATTTTTACCAAAACACTTTATCGTAGCAATCAATTTCACCCCAGTCTCCCTCAAAAACCTAATGTTTTACCACTAATCCTGCATCCTTAAGGATCCGTTTAATTTCATTGACACTCCTCACAGCAAGATAAAAATGTAAATTTTTCTTCTTTAAAAGTTTCAGCAGTGTCAGGATCAGAAAGTCAGATTTGGATCTACGCTTTGCGAGCTTGCACCGCCTCCAGGACATAATGTCACTACACAAGACATCTTTCAATGTAAAAACAGATTGCCATGAAATTGGATGAGCAAAAAACATGATCCCAAAGGGCTTAACTTTTTTAGCATTTAATGACCCCATAAAAGATCCTAAAATAACATTTTATGAAGCATTTTAAGCATCACATGTAGCTGAAGAGGATTTTTCTTGAAATATTTGAAGATGGGGATGAATTTCTTTTAGGTATTTCATGTTTTGAGGAGGTACTGGCTAAACATTTCCCTCTTAAATTTCAATTTAATTAAATAGAACAGAAATCCTGCATCTGAGGAATCTCCTTTGCTTAATGTGTTGTTTCACTCTTGAAAATATGCAGCTGTTTAGGTTCCTGCCCTGAATTATGTATATTGATTCCATCTGACGGATCTTAACAAGAGAAAAACGTAAATCAGTGTGATGCATTATTGATGTTTGCGTTAGGAAGATCACAACCGGTATGTAAGATTGTGCATCCGTAAACAAAAGCATGCACAGGCATAAGCACTTTTCAGGTGAATCAGGCTGGATGCAGAGGGAGAACGCATTTGGGGAGCAGGTGTTTATGCCTCTCAGAAATAAGCAGCCCGAGATATCGTCTAAGAGCGAACGTCACCCCACCACCCCTATTTTCTTCATTCCTGCAACTGTCCGCAATCCATCTCCAATTTTATTTCCTCCTACGGTCCAGTTTAATCCTCGCTCCCTCTGCTTTTCTTTATGGCTTAACGTGGTTCTTCTCAGCTCACCTATCATTCCCTTATCTCATTTTCTGCTTTCGCGTCTGATTCATCGCTTTTCTTAGCATCATGTTCATTTTTCTTTTCTGTCGTCTTCGGAGCCTATTAGGGGAAAATGCAAAGTACGGTGGCTTTAATAAAAGCCAATAAAAATGTGCAGGTGCAAAAAAATCCTTTTTTTTTTCTTGTCTTTATTCGAACACAGTGCTGTGAATATTCGGCTCACGACAGAGCGGCCCGCCACACAATTTACAACCCTGTTTGATTTGTAAAGATTACAAAGCGCTTTTCTCCTTCGAAAACAGGCAGCTCCAAACTGCAGGGAGATGGTCCGCTTGGAAAAAAAAAAAAGTGAAAAGTGTTTTCACATCAAACACCACACATTTTTTTTTTGATTGCAATGAATCCACACTGAGCAACAAAGCTTTCCAGATCGATAAGTGTTCTCGAAAATGATGCAAGTCTTTGATGGTGGACAGTGCGGTCCTTTCAGCGAGTCTAAAGCAGGTTCTGAACTGTGCATGTGCTGGTGTGTAACTGAAGGTCATGTTATTCTGGAAGGGAGTTAATCCACACTTTGTGGAGGTGCAGGGCCCTCCGATGAATTGGCCTGCACATCCATTTATCAGCCTTAAAACTCCATTTGGCCTCCAAAGAAGCTTTTTAAACTCATATTGACCTGAACACATACTATACAAGACATAATCAAAAGAAAGCCCAAGTCCTCTGCTGTCATTAAGACTGTATGAATGTGAAAATGTGAGTCCGGTTAGAGGAGGAATACTGTTTTAATGGAAAAGCAGCCCTGATGCTGTGATGTAAAAAGTTTCTTTGCTAAAGTAAGAAATAAACAGTTTGTTGTGAACCTCAACTTTGTTCCGCCGACATTATCCCGCCGTCCCCCCAGCCTACATCCAGGGTCACTGTTTACAAAGGGCACCACGCCTGAGTTATTGCAGGAGCGTGAAGCCTTATTTCCATTTTAATCTGCTGCCAAATTTTTTTCCCTTCCTCCTCAGCAGCTGAGAATCTTGATGAAGGCCCGCCTGAACTCGATGTTGAAGGTGGTGTAGATGACGGGGTTGAGGGCGCTGTTTACATAGCCCAGCCAGGTGAACGCCCCGTAGAGCGCGGGAGGTATGCGGCACGTCCTGCAGTGAGTGTTCAGAATGTGAGTCACAAAAAAAGGTAGCCAGCAGATGAGAAACACCCCTGAAGCAGGCAGACAGCAGAAGAGAGGACAAAAGGGATTAGAGGGTGCAAGTAGGACAGAGTGGTGAGCATGGAGACAGTGAGAGGATAGAAATAAATAAGACGGAGGGGCAGGTTTTGGAGAAAAAAGGGGGGAGAGAAAAAGAAGAAGTCATCAATTATGATCAAAGTAAGACTTCAATTTGTTATTATAACCCTAATAAAGATTGGTGTAAAGAATGTGTAATGCAATACTATTTTTACCAGCTACATGTAATTGGAGAATCATTTCCATGACATCCACCATAGACTTGTAAGTCCAGTAGAAACCGATTTTTTTCGGTTCAGCTTGACTTACTGAATCTCTGCAGATTTGCAGCGAATGCTCAAGGATTAAGAAACTGCAGAGTTGCTGTGATGACCAGATAGAAGGTGAAAGAACCCATAAGCAGGTGTACGAGGAGGAAATGTTTATTTGTAAGAGGCTTAAGGCAAATTGAGCTACTGTCGCCTTTCTTCCATAAATTTGCCAGTGTTGTGTTTCTGTGACATTTACTCTCCCTCAGCCTGATTCCCTTGTGGCAACATCCACTCACCGAGCACAATCGCCAACATCTGAGTAGCTTTTTTCTCCCTGGCGTGCATGCTCCTGAATCGCGGATTGTTGTGAGAGTGCGATATCGGCCGCAGCGACGTGTGCGTCCGTCCGTTTGACAGTTCCTTCACTTCACAGTTCAGCCTGATTGGGGGGAGTTCGAGTTGGTTGCTGCCCGATGCGTCCTGCTCTTCCTGCCCCTGCTCCAGGTCAAACTCAGTCCGGCCACAGGAGGCGTGGCTGATGCTGCAGTAGTTCTGCATGTCCACAGGGGGCAGCACTGAGTTCTCCGCTGGTCCAGTTTTGGGCCGTTTGCGCCACAGGCAGCCTGAGAGCAGACTCGGCTTTGAAGGTCCTGACGAGTCTACACTCTGCTGGGGAGACAAGAGGCCAACGGTTAGACACAATTACCCAAAACCAACAGAATACCATGCGGATGTGGAAAGACCCACTCCAATTGTCTTTTGAGCTATTTCAAAACTGTTCCAAATGCAAATTTGATTATGATTATGTCCTTTTTAGCCAAAATTTAAAAGAAAGTGTTGTTTTAGGACATAGTTTCTGCAGAGCAGCAGTAATTCATCAAAAATAAACCTTTGAGTTGTCGCAGAGAAACCCCGCCCCCCTTTCCCCTCATCATTGTGGAGCAGGGAGCTGAAAGTATTTTCTACATCCCATATATCATCTTTTTCAAACAACATTTTTTCGTCTATTTGAATAAATAAATACTGCATAATGAATTTTTTAGCTTAATTTTCCTTATATACATCCTCCATCATCAGAAAACTGCCACAAGAACATGTTAAAAATACCCTTTTCACTGGAGTGGGTCTTTCATTAATATTAGGTTATAAATGGAATGTATTTGGGTTTGAGGTTTGTGTTCTCTTTTGGAGAAGTTTGTGGAGAGATGCAGCAAATGCATTAAAACATTCAGCACAAACCAGATGATTAAGAGCCTTCCCAAACATGGAACACAATACAGCTTTAATAATCAGAACTCACACCAGGACTGTCTGTTCAGTTCTGCCTTTTTGGCAGAATTCAAGTCCATTCTAGTTGTCCACCTCAAAATAACAAGTCTTGAGACTCTGCTGGGGTTTACTCAAGTGTGAACACAAATGGACTTTCCAGCAAACCAAGATACAGAAGTTGGTCAGAGAAAAAGAGATATCTTTTGACGCACAAAACAAAAGACTTTTCAACAAAATAACCTTTTTTATGTTATTTGTTCTTTCTTTGTCAGCTAATTAATAACCATTAGACATCACTTTGGGCTTTTAATTGTATTTGTCCTTTTGGTTCCGATATTTTAATTTGAAGTAATTACTTTTTGTTTTAGCATGACCTTTTTAAAGTTATAAAACTGAAATCGTCATATATTTCCAAGCGCTAGCAGCTCCACACTAACGTTAGCTGACCGGCGGCTGTTGATGACATCATCAAGTGGGAATAACCTCTGAATTTGAGGACACTATTTGCAGGGCTAAATGTAGGGAGAAGTCTAAGGGGAAAATTTTGGATTCGGCCTTACTTTGTTCTTTTAGTTAGCCATTACTGTATTTTAACACACTTATCTAGTTATTCCAGGCTAGGATATGGTTTCAATATTTTATTCAGTCATGATTGAGGTTTTTAATCCCTTGATGGCTGAATTTATTTCTAGCTATGACAAAAAAAAGATGTTTTTACAGTCAAGTAGATGCTAATTTGAGGTAATTTTGGAGCTGAAGTGGTTTGATGCATGTTTGCATCAATAGGAGTCAAATGGTAAACTGTGATTTGATCAAAACATTTCAGATTTAGAAAAAAAATCTTCAGTTGCTTTAGTATCTGTTCATACAGCATTTTGATAAATATTTTTTTTTGTTAAATTAAAACACACCTATAAAAAGTTGTAAATGTCCATTGAAAGTGTCCCTACTATGTTTGATCTGACCCGAGGAACTTCCCAGAATCCGTTTAGTTTTATGTTGGTTAAGTTCAGATTTACTTCTTTGAATTTAAATCGTATTTCTATTTTATCGACTTCTCCTTGAAAGGATTTGGGTAATAACATGGTCCAAATAGAGATGTCGATTGAAAGCGCTTCTCCTTTGAATGTTAAATATTAGTGGCAGAAGTTGCCTCCACAAAGCGGTGAAAAAGCTCAGACCGAAATGCCCTGATTCATGTAGAGTGCTCCAAAAACGCCTCAATTCTGTTTTTCAAATCGAAGCTTCACTTGAGCAGTCAGCACACCTCAGGGAGTCAAGACTATTTGTGTTACTGAATGTAGTTTTTATTTTGCCAGCTCATTCATTTAGCTCTGATAACCGCATATAATCACTTTCTTAACCTCTAAACTCAGCAGTTTCAATGAGCCGTTTCCTTCATGACTAATATCATCTATTAATGAGTTGTAAGTCTTGTGAAGTGTCTCCACAGTGGCTACAAACATGAATATTCATCATTTCTTAATCATCACATATTTTTCCCAGAGGGAAAATTACAGATTGTTAGTTCCTCTGCCTGGAAGCGGTCTGCGGGTTATGCAGGTGGCGTAGTGCGTCATCCCCAGACTCTGCTCAGATGACAAGTGTCCAGGTGATGTAAGGCAAAAACCTGCCCTTCAGCATCCTGATGTCCCGCTTGCACACAAACCACTGGGTTGAGATCACACGCGGAATGAAAAAGTTTGCACGAACGTGCTCGGAAAGAAACTTAAAAAACAGAATTCATCCCACCGAAACAGAAAACGTGAAAAGGCTTGACGATAAAATAAACATATTTATATAGAGACATATGCACACATTTAAATGTATATTTCATGGGGATGGATGCATTAGGTTTAAAGCGGCACCCACCACTTTAATCCTGATAGGAGATAAGTCCTGCTTTGCCTTGGGTGTCTCCTCTTGTAAACAGGTTTCCTGAGGAGGAAAAAAAAAGTAAATTGAAGATGGAAAACCCTTTCAAAATAAATGCCTGATAACCCCTGACAGCTCTGACATGATCAGTCCACAAGGCAAAACATTTTTTGACTAAAAACTAATCAATTAATCTCATATCTAATATCTGCTTCTAGCACAATGAGTCCAAATACAATTATCTTTCAGGTCAGTTGTGCTTGTTGCCACCATCATCACAGAGGAGGTGCAACTCAATTAGAAATTGTTGTAACAGATAAAAGACGAACTCCTTTTGTAACCAAAAAAAAAAAAAACAACACACAAGGCTCCTTCATTTTGCTTCACAGATTCACAATTCCATTATGCTAATTCAAAACAACTATTCATCATTGCTCTCAACCAGACAGAACTGCACTTTGGAATCTCAGAGTTGACATCAAAATTACAGCCAATCATTTGTGACCCGGTGTTAAACAGCAGCCCTGACGTATGTGTGTTGATGAGGAAAGCTGCGTTCAACGGGAAGCGCCAAAACTGATCAGGCTGCTGAATCGAATTCATTAACGATGTATTTTTACCCACTGTATTTCAAAAATAGGGTAGATCCAGATGCACAGCAGATGACCTTCTGTCTCCTCGCCCATGGTTAGGCAGACAAAGCCATCAATTACATGATAGATAGAACTGGGACAATCACCAGAGAGATGATGACTACAATCAAAGAATAGGCAGCTTGGTTGAAAATAAAATTTAAATTTGCGTCAACTGTAAAAAACTAATTTGCACGTAATTGTCAAGTATTGGTACGAAAGGCCGTTAAAGTTTGTCAGTTGTATCTGATGCATGAAAAGATTTTCAGAATATTTGCATGGAAACACGCTGAACAAAAACAGGAAACAGTGTGACAGTCAGGTTCTGATGGAACTCATGATTGTACTCCAAGTCACCTTCTACATATTTATCATCAGAAATGGTGGAGGGAACACACTAGTTATCAAACATTTTTGTTTTACGTTGTTTTGTAACATGTCAATGCTGCTATTTCTAAAGTCATCATCGCTTTCTGCAATCAACAGGTGGGTATAGTGACCGTTCCGTTCCACTTTTCAATGGACCTGTTATGGTTCGGTACTGTTTAATGGGCCCATTTTACAATGGAAACTCTCCAAATACTGGACCGGACCGTATCACTCAGAGGAAACAAGGGATTAGTTTCCAAAACAAGTAATTTTTATCCTAAAACTTGTACTAAAATGAGACCATAGGCAGTTAATATTATAGATTGACATTTGGTCAATAAATTTAAATTAAAATACTTTCCACATACATTTTCTTGTCAGAATGTATCCTATTGACATATTTTTCAACACACGTACTATACCAAATTAAAAAAAATGTTCTAATCTAACAATTACTATGAGAAAAGCAACCACAGGCACAGTTAGCTGGGACCCATGGTGTGTTCTGTCACCAGTCTATAATTATTCTGTTAGTGTTGAGAGCACTTTCACTCTGTGCTTTTTGGAACTGAGTTTATGTCCTCAGATGGTACTCATGTATGCAAAATGTAAGTAAAAAGTTGAAACCTGAACAGTTACACACCTAGGCTAGAGAAATGTGTTCTCTGGTGTTGATCCATCACCTGGGGAAGAGGTGAGCTCAGGAACAATTTAGTGATTAATATCTAGTTTATGCTGAGTGTCAAGCAAAGAGGCATTGGTTCCTATTTTTAACCAGATTAAGAAAATGAATGGAAGTTTGGGACAAAACACTCCCACGATTGGATGTGTATTCTACCTGCTTATCAGGTTTTTGAAAAAGTCACATGTCCAAAGCTGAGTCCCTGATTGGTTGAAGCGCTGCAGTGACCTCACCAAAATTCAAATATTTGAACTCCTGCTACGCCACTCAAACGCACTGCTGCCAGACGGCGAATCGTGTCCAGTGTGAATATAGATATTAAAAGCCTCACATTTAAAGTTTCACTCCAATCATCTTTTGATGAGTCCTCCTCTGCATTCATCTCTTCTGGTGTTCCACAAGGCTCTGTTTTGGGACCTTTGCTGTTCATTTTATATCTGTTGCCTTTGCAGCAATATTTTAAGCTCTTTTAATTACATTTATTACCATTTTTATGCTGACGATATTCAGCTTTATGTATCTCTTAAACAATAAGATGTTTTTAAAATACAGATTTTGCGCACTTGCTTTTATTTCTTCTCGTCTTGATTATAGTAACTCCATCTTCACATGTCTCAGTAAAAAATCTTTAGAATGGCTTTAAGTTGTCCAGAACGCTGCTGCAAGTCTTTAAACCAAAACCTCCAAACGCAATTATAAGATATTTTATGGATAAAGAAACCTTTTTTGTAGCTTATTACTGTTCAACTGGAATAATTAACCTTGGGAACTGCCCTCAGTACTTGACCTCTGCACTTGTCAAATGATTTTAGATCTCTATTTTTGTCAGATCTGTGTGTAACATGTGGCCCTGAATGCCTCTTCATTCACCAGCTAGTAAACTTCCAAACTAATCTGTGTTTTTCTCTCCACCTCCCTTACTTTTTCATGAGTATTTATTTTATAAAAATTCCTGCAGCATCCCCTCCTTATTGATTAAACACACTATTTTTATCTTGACAAGCTATTTTAATCGTAGAGACATTCATGCATAAAGACAGGCGTGTCCACTGCTCATTAGCACAGTCGCACATTAACACTTCATCTCTGGGATGTGTTTATCTGAAGACTCTGTTGCAGTCCATCTACATCTGCAGAGCAGTCTTGCAAAAAATTGTCTGATGCCGCCCCATTAATTTTATATTCCACAGATTCCCCTGACATTCCTTTTGAACCTTTTATCTAAAATTGATTTCTAAAAAGTTGCTAATTGTATTTCTGACAGCAGCGCTGTTGTCTTTCTCTCTCGAAACACTTTGCATTTAAAACAACCAGCTATCAATGTTGGGAGTCTGACTAAAATTTATAGTTAGAGAACAAATAGAAGCCACAAAAAAATGTGAAATTACTCTTAGTGGCTGAAAAGTATCAGATGCCAAAAGTACTAATCTGGAGCTGGTCCATTCCTATGATTTAATAATTGAATTGGAGGGTCAGACCAGTCACAAATGAGCCAATTATTTATTAAAAAGCTATTCTGCTAACCCATTTTTTTCAAGTAATGAATCAATACAGCCAGAGTAATATAAAAAAAATAGATATAAACTTATTGATCTTAATCAATAACTGAAACATGAATTCAAATAAATATTTTATCTTTAGTTCAATATATGAATCAAAGCATGTTGGGAAAAGTGTGTGCTAAGTTATAAATTGATAATAAATTACAGTTTGAGACTCTTTAGATCTCTTTCTATCAAGGTCAGAAAAAAGTTTTTTGAAGAATCAAAGGGATAAAAACAACAAATACAAAAATGTTAAGAAAATTAAGCATTAAAGTGAAGTTTTTTTTAAGACTTTACTCATAATTTAAGTATACATGTGGGTTTTTATGAGGCCTTTAACTGTTAGGAGCCCTACTCCACAGGCTTTTCATTGCCTGAATGTTAGAAACCCAAAATAAGGTAAGAAGAGCCAAAAAGATTTTAATTGGTCAAAAAATTATGACTCATTTCAGTACATATGCTAAAACTATGGTGCTGACTGTGATGAAAAGCTCACCACTGAAGGATGGGTGGAGCCTGGCTGCACTTTCCCGCTCGCCTGTCCGAAGGCGATCCTCTTCCGCCTCATCCTCAGGAAGACGTAGATGCGGATGTAGACCAGCAGCGTGACAATAAATGGCAAGTAAAAGGACACTACAGAGGAGTAGATGACAAAGTCCGGATTGGAGATGGAACACACCATGGGGTCATCTATGGTAGAAGAAAAAGAGATGATGCAAAATAGCATTATTGGATAACCAGGCTTGATAGAAAGACAGGAGTAAAATCTGATCCCTTAACATGAATTCTGTGATTGACAGTGCTGCCATTTAGAACTGAAGATTAGAAACTATATGAAATCATGTTTTAATCAAACTTCAAGAGTTAAAAGTCCCAGGTACACTAGCAAAGCTGTCTGTACGGCAAATGAAAAAAGCCAGCAGGCTGCAGACCTCAGCTCTGAGCAGCACAATCAATGTCAGCAACATGAACAAATTCAGGTTTGCTCCTCTGTGGATCAATACCACATAACTCACAGAGAAACCAAAGTCTATTTGTGGTTCATCACCAAACCGCAATCACTTTCTTGATTCATTCATGTCATTTTTCTGTCACATCTGTCCTTCCAGCGCGTCTTGTTTTCAATCCGTTTTATTCACGGAGAGATAAGATATTTCTGGTCTGGCCTGAATCCATCTTTCTCCATTGTTTGCCTCTTCACACACTTAACAGAGGAATTTCTGCAATCAGCAGACATTGTCTTTGACTGATTGTGAGCAAAATCGAAAGCTTAACTTTGATTGCTTTGCGGTGAGTTTGGCTAACTCTCATAATTATGTACGTGCAGAAATTCCTCTTTACGTTCAGCTTTTGTCTTTGAAATAGCAGCTTTTGTTGTTTCAGATTTCTTTCTCCTGCTGAGTTTTTCTTTTTTTTAATTTTACCGGATACTTTACTTTTAGCAACTAGAGGCAACAAAAACGTCACTACAAAGACAACATAACACATTTTTATGCATTCTTTTCATTAAAAATATCCTTGCTGTTTTCACATTTGCAGCCAATTTAAAAATCTCACACTTGACAGAGTGTTAAATGAGATACCCAAAGCTAACGATAAAACTGGTGCTACTTTATGCAACACCACCTGAGGAGATAATATCACCTGCAGATTAGTTGTCATGGATGGACCAATTAGCCAAACCACAACATCCACCTGCAGATTACCAGGTTTTTCAACAATGAGATAAGAAACAATGCTCTTCTGGGAAATTCTAGATCCCTGAATTCATGTTGATTTTACTTAGACATTACAATCTATGTCACACATCTATGTTTACACACACAACAAACCGTCTAATATTACAAAAGCAATAATTGTTTTGGTCAAGTAGGCTACATAAACCTACATTTCCGGGACAGAAAAGTAAAAACTTAAATCTGAGTAAGGTTGACCATCCTTTCTGTGTTTCATAAGCGGCACAGCACCGCCTTCTGACGCAAACTCTTAAGCTCCGGTACACACAACACTTCTGTTCTAACGCCAGTGATGCTGAGTGTTTTGAAGGATGTAGATGTAATTAAAGTCTTGAGAGCGCACATACATCACAAAGGCATATGATGACTTTAATGTGGCCGTGCGTCACTAATCTGACAGTCCATTAACAACTTCTGAGAGTTCATTTAATGTATTCTTTGCAAAAGAGACCTTGATTTCCTGCACTGTGCATGTAAAAAAGCTAATAAAGTCTGGTGTGAAAAAAAGGCTTTACCCTTTACATTCCTATTAAAGTAGATTACTAGAGCACATTATAAAAAACACACATTGCATCCATTGTTTCCAAAAAACAAAAATAGCAGCAGTGATCTATGATAATGTAGGGCAGATCATGTTGTCCAAAAACAGACTTTTTTTTTTTTTTTTTTTACATTTCAGCCCCTTTGTTCTAAAACTAAAGAATGAGGGGCAATACCACGCTTCTCTTTAGCCTTTCTGAGTAAACTATATCCATATATATGATCATATGTTACTTAAAAAACATTATTTTTGAAATATGAGTTATTTTTGTGAACTCTTCCTACTCTGAAATAAGACAGAGTGCAGATTTTTAGAGAACTCCTCGGATCAAATATCTCTTTGGGGTTGTTTATAGTGAAGAATTAATAATATAATATACTTAAAAGCTCAAAAAGTAGATTTTGCATGGCATAGGCCCCTAAAAACCACTAAACTGGTATTAATGTTATTTCTTTTTTAGGATTGTGTTTAGTTTATAAGGTGCATTTATTATTACCATGTTAAAATATGGCAATAAAATAGCATCTAGTACTAAATACATGCAATATCAGTACAGAGTGAGAGCATATTCTAAATCTCGTTTTTTGTGTCTTCTAAAATGACAAGCATAAAACTTTTAATCCCCACATGCTGGGTTCTGTATTTTGCCGCCTGCACAATTTTACTTGGACACATCTGGACGAGGAGATAAACTGCGAATGCGGCTGTTGACCTGACCTGTGGTGTTGAAGCCAAACAGCAGAGGACAGGAGACGGCGAAGGCCAAGACCCACACTGTGGCGATCATGGCGAAGACTCTCTTTCTGGAGCAGTGGGTGGTGTTGTACAAGACGGGCATTACCACAGCTGTGTACCTGCACACAAATACGCAGTAATTAATGATTGGAGTCCGGACGGCCTTGGGAGTGCGTGCTCACACGGGATGCAGGTGTTGACCTTGAATGAAGACATAAACGCTGATACAGGACAGTTAATGAGAATAATGAGACGGAGAAGAGCTGTGAAAAACACTGGGCTTTTCGGTGCCAAGAAGTACACCGCTGAGAGCGCAGATGATATGAAGACCGACAATAGAGAGGCACAGCAGGCTTTTTAATGCAGAAACAATTTGGTTATTCAGAAATAACCCTAGAAGGGTTTTGATTTAAGAGTTAATCAGCACACTATATGACAAGAGTGCATAATGAGCCCGGGAAAACTGGGTCCAGCAATGGCTCTGAAGAAGCAGTAATTATGCTGAAGCTCAACCCAAACTGGATGGGATGCTATGTTGTTTAGAGCCAGATAACTGCCAAAGTTGTTTATACTCATCAGAATAATTACTCTGGCGCAGCTCTGGGCTAAATGCAGAGTGAAACCCGGAGCCGAACAAGCACCAGCGTTCACTAAAAATACTCCCAGCTTTACTCTGCTCTTACCCTCTTACCACAATGCTCTCTGGGTAAATCAGAGATAAAAAGAAATGGATTTAGAATAATCGTTTGCTGATGATGTGCTACTCTAAGTTATACTTTGATTTTAGAATAAAAATAAGCCTCATCAACGCAGCACAGAAACACAAGATTGTCTCTGGATAAAATGCTTTTCAGAGAATTCACCTTGACTCTGACGACGTGTGTCGACTGTTCATGTCTGTGCAGAGCAGTCGCCGCGATGGGATTATAAATAAACAAGGTTATCAAGAAGGTAACGCAGGAATGTTACACATCGGCAGTGACATGGAATGCCTCTAGTGCCTCAATTAATTTTGAACATCACTTGCATTTGATGCAGCAGGGGTGCTGTTGGCTCGTGTAACAATCCATCTCAGATAACCACAGGGTTCACGAGGATTTCATCATTCAGGTGTGAATTAGTTTTTGTATGAAGGGAAAACAGGTTTTCAACTAAATTAAGATTTAAAAAGTGAGGACTGAGGAGGCGGCTGTCAGATAAGAAGAGGTGGTAAATGGTAAAAAAAAGAAAAAGTGGTTTTGGTTGAAGCAAAATTTTCATGGAGGGATAAACAGCAACAAACATAGTCATTTAAGTTTTTAAACTTCTCAAAGTGAAATAAAAGGTAACTTTGTTTATTTACTGAAAAACAACTACAAAGACAAAATAATACAAAACTTTTGTGACAATGAAACGGGAACAGAAAGAAGAAAAACAATAATTTCTGCCACTGTTACTTAATCAATAAAACCATCTCTAAATACAATAAACAAAAACAAAACAATATAAAAGGTTGGGAACACCAACAAATGTGTGCTCTATTGTTTAAACACAAAATATAACTAAAATATTGACCAACAATAGTTGTGGTTCACTTTTTTGGGGGATATAAAAAGTTTATTACATAAAATGTTTTTATTGATGTGTCTCCTTGATTTATGATTTAACATCATGTATTGAAAGATGACTACCTTTTACTTTAGCTCTACATTGAGGTTTCTTGAAAATTGCTTTTCCTTAGTCGTCAGAAAAAAAAGGTGTTTGTAGAATTAATCTACTTGAAGATCCAGCTATTTTTATGTCAATTTCACAGAAAGTATCTTATAAATCATAAAAAAAGATATTTTTACACCTGGCATTGATTATGATAATTTCAAAATTTGAAGTATATTTATTAATTAAAAAATTATTAAACATTTAAAAAAAAAATGAAAGTGTCCTATTTTCACGACGGAGTATTAGGACCAGTTTTGTCATAAATGTTAAATGACAACAAAAAAGTTGTATATTTTTGACTTTATAAAGTCATAGGCCAAATTTATGAGCCAAATCTACGAGACATAAAACTCGTAATATTACTTTTTTTCTTTTTGGTGGCCCCAATACTCCATCGTACATTTTACTTTTGTTGTATTGGTTTATTTTTATTCAAACGTTTGTTTTTATATGAAACTGGAAGAACTTTTTTAGCCTGGCGCGGACAAGAAAAAAAAATCCTTATGAAAAAGGAAAAAGTACATTTTAAACAGTTAAACTTGATGGAATTAAAAAAAAAGAAGAGGAAAACATGTAAAGAGAAGATATACTTTTTTATGTACTTTTTTATGTCTTTGCATTAGCTAATTTATTATACTTTTATGTTTTTTTTTTTAAGTTTAGATAAATTGACTCATATGTTTGATAGTAGATATGAAATTAAGTGGCACTAGAATTGTTATTGGAGCTGCTAAATATAAAAACTAAACTGGAAGGCCTCAAAATAATGCATTTTTATTTTAATAATATTTTTTATTGTTATTGTGTTTTTCTGCACAATCACCCTGGTGCAAGAGGGTAAAGAGCACTGCAGAACTTTAAAGACTTCTCGAAACTTGATTTCATCAATCTATCAGTCGAGAATCTTCTCTATAGGAGAAATAAACCTGGCTCCAACGGAACATTGATTCACATACAATCTCATAAAGTCCTCATCTTTAGCTGCACTCCAACTCCCTCTTCCATTAGACCTGTATAAATAAATCCCACAGCATCAGCGCTTCTGAGGTCAAACTTTATCCCCTCTGCTGCGCAGTTGAACTCTGCGGCTCGTAAGTTCAAAGACCAAAGGGAGATATGAAATATTAACAGAGGTACAAGAAGAAAAATAAGCAAATAAATAATGTAAATACACCATGCACATCTAGAGCAAAGGTTAAAAAATAATTCACACAGCTCCTTTCATATTCAAAAACAACCCAATCTTGCCACTTTTTACTTGTCACACAAATCTTTAAACATAGATGCTCTTTAATAAGACATAAAATAAGGCGGGAGAGCACTGTCTGCCTGCAGTGTAGTGTCTGAGATAAAGTGAAAGGAAGACAAGACCTGGGAGTATGGTTGACATTTACAGCGTCGATGTCATGGAAACTTCCAAAGTCATACACAATAACTGCGATAAGGGGGGGGGACACCCTTGGCACTCAGTGCACTCACCTGTCAATGCTGATAGCGCACAGGTTGAGAATACTGGCGGTGCACATCATCACATCCAGCGTGACAAAGATGTTACAGTAGAGACGGCTGAAAAGCCAGGCACCGCCGACCACCTGCACAAGACAGGGAGGCAGATTAACAAAAAAAAAAAAAGAACTACTTCTCTTCCGTGCCGTCAAGCGTGACTCACACTTATACAGGTGGCAGAGGAAGCTGAACTCATAAATGGGGGATTGGCCTACCTTACATGATGACAAAATCCTATAACTCTGACCTTTTTTATTTCCTGCAACAAATTGAACAACTTTTTTTGCATTTTTGGGATGACTTTCTTAAAAGTAATTGAATTTTGCTTTTACCGTATTTTTTGAAGTATAAGTAGCAATTTTTTGCATAGTTGGGCCAGGGGTGCGACTTATACTCAGGTGCGACTTATATGTGATTTTTTTAAGCATAAAGAGGCTCATATATTTGTTATTTACCCACAAACACATTGCTACTGTCCAACGCACTCCCAACTCGTCATGTATGGACGTATGGTCCGGGCCCCCTCCACAACACTGTTTGACATTCTGGATGTCTCCAACTCTGTGTTTTTTGATGTGTTAGCTGTCAAAAAAAGACAGCCAGGGGTCCCTAACCTTTGGGCCGCGAACCGGTACCGATCCGAGTGGCTGCTTGGTACTGGGCCACAGACAGGGAAAGAATACATACGCTAAGCAGGGGGCCCCAACCCTCTGAACGCGGACTGGACCGGACCGTACCAGACTGGTACTGGTGCCTTAACCCCTACCCCAAGGGCAGGGTTCCAACGCATTCTTTTCTAACCAAATACTAGTACCCTAACCCTAATCTGGTGCTGGATCTGAACTCCAGCAACGTGTCTCAACGATTGGGGAGCCATGATTTAATGGGAACAGCCAGTATGTGAAAAAACAAGTTAGGGACACCCGAAATGTCAAAAAGTGACGCATATGGGTCCCAAACCATACGTCCATTTATGACAAGTTGGGAGTGAGAATGTGTAGCACTGACAGCGCAGACAAAAAACAGCCCTCCAAAACAAAAATGAAGGAGAATTTGATTGTTCTCTTCTTATTTGCATTGAGACATTAATATTCTTGTTTTACGCTTTGATGACTTGCTTGGACTAATGCGGGACAGCAAGTTATCAAACTGGGTTACAGAGACACGGAAGTATGGCTGAAAGCGCCTACATTAACCCTTGTTCTCTCTTATGGGGTCCAGAAGACCCGGCCCTTACAATTATGTGCGGTCCCTCTCATGAAAAAGGTGGACAGGATTTTATGTCTGCCACGGACAGCAGTAAAAATAAAAAAATCCTGGAAAAAAATACGTTCAACGTACTGTCTTGTGGGTTCCAAATGACCCCACTTTTAATTTAAATATGGCTAAGATAGCACAAAGGTTAAAACACAACTCTTGCAGCAAAAGGGGAAGATTAGCAAAAAAGACTGAATAATCTCATGAACCTAAACATAGCAACACATTCTCTCTTCCAAGTCATCACGTTTAGCTAAGGACCCCTACGCATCAAGAACTGACGTGCTTGTTGTTCCCATTAACACTAGAATTCCTAAGCCTGCGCAAATTTGCGCAGGGAAAAGTTCCCCACTTTAGTCCGAGAACCCATTGTTGTGTCATGGTGGGTCACTGATGAGCCATTAACTTGCCCATGGATATGTTAATGCAGCATGTAGTACCTAATGTGTATTTTAACTAACAGGTTGTGTGGGGGTTGTAGTTTCCTGATGCATGTGGACAAGTATTGGCTTTCCTGCTTTTACTCCTAGATCTAATTTGCAATTTGAAGGTCATTAAATTCGTCAAAAAGGAATCAAACGTCCCCCCCCCCCATGTCACCAATTTTAAAGTGAAAATAAAATATAAAAGTAAAAACAAATGTTTAATGTGGACTATTCCTGAGCGGGATTCGAACCCATGACCTTCTGAATGTGAGTCCACAGCCATAACCACTACACTGTCTAGTGGCGGAATCTGGAATGTATGTCAAACTTAAATTTAAACATGACATTCTGCATTGCGAAATCAGGACGTCATTGTTGATGGTTTAAAGGCATTTGTCTGTGCTAAAAATATTTTTTTCACCTGCATTGAACAGTTTTGAGGTAAAAATAAAATTTAAAAGTAAAAACAAATTTTTA
>NC_050531.1:9236350-9237109 GCF_002922805.2 Oryzias melastigma | reverse complement strand
TTGAACAGTTTAGAGGTAAAAATAAAATTTAAAAGTAAACACAATGTTCATGGTTTAAAAGCATAGAAAATGAGGCAACATATACAACACACATTTAGTCATATTTTTTCTCTTTGAAACATAAAATACAGTATAAACGTATGCATATTTACAGTTTTAAACAACTGTTTTTAAATATTTGAACAATTATTAAAATATAGATAAGAAGTATGTTTCTTTTGGCAGCCTGTTTTCTATCCTCAAGTTTTGCTAATTTTTTTTCCTGATAATCTAGCTAATTTATTATTTATACCAGCACTGTGATCATTCATCTAGAGCAGTGTTTTTCAACCTTTTTTAAGCCAAGGTACAGTTTTTCCACGAAAAAAATCCCGCGGCACACTAGCATCCAAAAACGTAAAAAAATAGTCTGTATTGATGTACAGTCCCTCCACAATCCAGTGTACATTGTTTTTTATATAAGTGGGAAGCATCATTAATCAATTTGCTCAAGTTAAACGTATATCATTAATGAATGATGAAAAAAAATAAAAAAATAAAAATACTTCTAAATAATCAGTTTTTATGAATGTTTTTTCCCTCTTTTTTAAATACTTCCAAATCTTTCAGACAAAGTAAAAACAACGTTCTTTTCTTGTTTCCCTCCACATGAGAATTCTGGCTCAAAATTAAATTCTTTTGCATTCGTTTTCCTAAAACAGCAGCTCTTTTGTTCTACCAAATGGCTTTTTAGGTTGTTGTTTGGTTTGTTTGATTCAT
>NC_050531.1:9219266-9235495 GCF_002922805.2 Oryzias melastigma | reverse complement strand
CCCCCCTCCTCCCCCTTGTCACCAGTTTGTCATTTATTGTATTTGTCTGTGTTAAAAATACGTCTTTCACCTGCAAATTTAAACCTTAAAATCTGCATTGCGAAATCAGGAAGTCATTGTTGATGGTTTAAGGTGATCACCACAACACTGCTTTGAGAAGGGGAGGGGGCATTGCAGCAGAAGCTGAAAGTTCCAGGGATTCTAGTGTTAAATCAGGGGTCTCAAACCTTTGGGGTCTGAATCCAAAGCTGGTACAGCCACCCTAACCCTAACCCGGCACTGGACCTGCTACCAGATGCTATACCAGAGTACCGGATGCGAACCATTACCAGATTAGGGTCAGAGTACCAGTAGTGGGTTAGGGGTACAGGTACTGGACGCATCCCGAGGACCAGTTCGCGTCCAGTATTATATCCGGTACCATATCCGATACCGCATCTCGTGGGTTGCGGACCCTTGATTTTATGAACAGATAGTTCATCAAAAAACAAGTTGGGGACACTCAAAACATCAAAAAGTGATGGGGTCCTTAACCAAACGTCAATATGTGACGACTTGAGGATGAGAGTGTGTTGGATATGGAGATCTCCATTCCAATACTTTTGAAGTAGAACTCTTTGAAATAAATAAACATGATCTCTCAACATCATCTGTCTTCCATATATCGTAAATGAGATACAGTCGATGCTTCCATGTAGCGATGAAGCTCAAATTTGGCGGTAGCTTCTCCTACATGTGGCAGGAACGATTTGTTTATAAACACATTTTTGGACAAGTACTGAGCATTGATTTTTAATCGCATCGAAAGAGGCAGCAGATACACATCTGACATGAGTTGAAGAAGAGGTAGCAGATGCGAAGTTGACGTGTGAAAAGTGTCGTACTTTAATCCCAAAGGTGTGACTTATATATGTTTTTTTTCTTCTGTATTATGCGTTTTTGGCTCCTGGGACTTATACTCTGGTCCAATTTATACTCCAAACAATACAGTAATTGTTATTACTTTTAACTCAGTTAAGATAAACATTTCAGGTACAATAACTGTAAGAAGCATTAGAGATTCGAGTTCCTGGAAGGTTAAACCAACTAACATATCACCCCTCTACCCGCCTCAGAACATTAGAATTCGACTTCGGCTCAATAATGCCCTGCTATGACAGAGATAAACGGTTTCCAAGTGCAGTTGTTTCACTCCTGATTTGTTCAAATCCACCATGAGAACACACAGCCGCCTAAACAGAGCGGTGATGGGCACACAGGAGTACACACAGACTCACAAAAGTGTATAAATTCAGCAGTTTCTCCCTCACATAGTTCAAGAATTGCATACATACAAAGATATTCATAATCCCAGGAGTGTTTTCTTTAATGTTGTAACATCAACTTCTTGTTTATGCTGTTTATGGATACTTTTATTTCCCCTTTAACCTGCTGTTGACAATTACACAACAACATTATTCCTGGAATTGTAAAAATGTTTCAAATGCTCAATAAAAGTTTGAACAATATACATTTAGTTTATTCAGTTTTGTATATAAAATGTTACATTCAAAATATGTGTGGGGGGTTTAAGGCAATAAAAACCAACAATAGAGCTGCATCCTGGGAGGTTGAAACATTACTTTTCATCATAAGGCTAATGAAATAATATTGGATCACGGAATTGCAGGGATAAAAATTACACATTTCGAATTGTGTATTAAGTGGACTCATAAGTCATTTGACCTGGAGGCGTTAATAAAACCTTACCTTTTTATTATTTTACAAATGGGGAACGAGTACAATCTGAGTGCCTCTAAATCATAGAAAAAACAAATAATGTGTCCTTTAGTGACACATTCAATTGCCTTGCAATATTTGACTCAGACAGTAAACATGATTTCTTGGAAAGTTTGCCCCTTGAATGACCAAGAAAGAAATCAAGATGTGGTGGCAGAGGAAAAGAAAAAGCCTGCGGACATGTTGGAATCCCGAGCTAGGTAGAGGACAATTTTAACCCATTTTTTGTTCTTTTTTCAGACATCAATTGTGTTTGAATTCCCTAACTACTTAGTGCACTATATAGAGCGTTTGTCATTTTGTAGCTATGTTCAAATTAACAATTCCAAAATTCAGAGCCCTGGAAATTTCTGGGTAAAAACTAGTGTGCATCAGTGCGCACTAGACTAGCGAATACAGACCACAATGCATTGCATTTGAACAATTTATCGTTTGAAAAAAATGTTTAAACTTTTGTTTTTTTAATAAACTATTCAAGTTTTCATCATGAGAGCATAATGAATTTAGAAATAGTCTGTAAAATGTCATAAAAAGTCAAAATTATGTTAAAGTCCTACCCAGAAGATCTTTTGATCTATTGTGAGAGCATTTCCAGAGTTTTTTTTATTATAAATATGCTGCTTTTAGCCAAAATTGGAAAAAAGTCTGTTGTTTTTCTAGAATATAGTTTCTGCAGAGCAGCAGTAGTTCATTAGAAATTCAACTGAATTGTGGGTGGGACCAATGGCAAGGAGCAACCCCGACCCCCCTTTCCATCACCCAAAATCCTTGACCCAGAGTCCTTGTTTACACACCATCCCGCTAGCTCACAGCCAAAAATGGCGAACAATATTAGAGCCATCCAGCTGCAGTTTGGAACCAGATGTCAGCTCAGACATGGAAAACGGAAACGTTCACGGATCTATTTGTCTACAAGTGGATGCATCAGAATGGAGCGGAGCAGGGAGCTTGTGTGTCACAAATACAACCTTTTTCAAACTTCATTTTGTCCCCGATTTGAACAAAAACTCAGAAATGCAAGTTTAAAGTTAATTTTCTTAATTTATGTACTCCTTTATTAGAAAAATCTCATTGTAACAGTTTTAAAATATAAAAACACCCTTTTTATTGGAGTGTGTTGTTACAATTCAGGGCATTGGATAGTCCCACAATAAATAGGCTATTGCAATTATGAAAAAGTGAGGAAATTCTGACATAATCATCGACTTTGGTGTAAATTGTTAATTATTAGTGTTTTTATTAGGTTAGAGATTCAGAAAAAAAAAACATAGCCATTAGAAATGTACACATCAGAAATGCTTACTAAACCGGGGGGGATTAATCCACAAAGCAAAGGGATTTTTGTAATTATGACAAAGCACTGTGGGGTGAGTTCAGAATGAGACAAAGCTCTTTTTGGCTCCAAGATGCTAAGACTATATTTATGTCAGCACATGTGATTTGCAGCAAACGTAGGCGTGCCTCCTCCTCCTCCTCCTCCTCCTCCTGCCTTGACGTTCTGTCCTTCCCTCAGTGTCTGTGCTTAATTGCAGGAGTGGAAACACCTGCGTGGAGCCGGGCGTCCAGCTGCAGCCTTTCAACAATCAAGCCCCTGAAAAAATGCCGCCCCGCTGCCATTTTCAAGCTGGAGTTCATGCTGTTCTTCACGCTCCAGTTACGTCCAGCCTTTGCTGTTCTCGCCAAATTCTTCTTTGTGTTAATATTTTTATTATTAATATTTTCTTTCATTTTTGCTTGATTGGTCACTTGAGCTCCTGGTGAACATTACTCTCTTGTGCTTTGATCCAGCCTTCATTCATTCAGTCTTTTTTTAATTAATAATAGTTTAAACTTCTTAACTGTTTGCATAATTTATTTTTTCCATCTGTGTACTATAGTCAATGAAAAAATAACGTGCAATTTATCCACTTATATGTTGAGTCTTATTGTTTGAAAATTGTGAAGTGCTACCACAGGACCAACATTTTAAGTCCCTCCTTATACTGTTTCATTCCTTTTGATTGTAAAAAAAAAAAAAAATATCTTGTCATGTGTGATGTATGTTTGAGTTTTATGTACTGCAGGAACCTACTGAAAAACAGTTGTTAAACTGAATCAAGCCAGGTTATTTTTTTTTTCAATCTTTTCCTTGTTAATAAATCAAATTAAATCAAACTACCACAGCTCCTCTTTCGATTAAAAAAAAAAGTGAGCATCCAAATTACGTTTAAAAACTCATTCCGATCATCTTTTGATTTTTTATTTTATTTTTTTAAGCGTCATCAGTGGTCTTTTAATTATTATTATGTTTTTGGGCTAATTCCAAAACCCTTTTTTATGTTTAGTAAATCAGATAAAACTGCTACAGTCCCTCTTACGGAAAAAATAAATAAATAAAAAGATGAACATGGTCTCCGAATTAAGTTAAAAAAATGACTCTTGGTCGTCTTTTGCTCCTTTTAGTGTTTTTTTTAATAATTATCTTGATGATTTTAAGCAAAATCCCAAAACGGTTTCCTGTTTAATAAATCAAATCAAACCATTAAGGTTCCTCTTTTGATTAAAAAAAAGTGAGCATGGTCTCCAAATTAAGTTAAAAAATTGCTCTTTTTAAGGCGTCATCAGTGTTTTTTTTTAAATAATTATCATGATGTTTTTAAGTAAAATCCAAAAACAGTTTCCTGTTTAATAAATCAAATCAAATCAAACCGCTAAGGTTCCTCTTTCAATTAAAAAAAAGTGAGCATGGTCTCCAAATTACATAAAAAATCCATTCCAATCATCTTTTGATGTGTTATCGGTGGTCTTTTATTAACTATCATGTTTTTTTTGGCAAAATCCCAAAACCTTTTCCTGTTTAATAAATTAAATCAAATCAAATCTGCTACAGTTCTTCTATGGATTAGAAAAAAACACCAAAAAGGATCGAAAAACACACCTGTGTGTACATGTTAGTGTACATGTTAAAAGTGTGAGCACAAGGTGAGCGTGTCGACTCTGAGGAGCTCGGCGGATTCCTCACACTGTCTATATTCCGCTCGTGATCTATACTACCAGCAGGAGGCTGTTCTCTGTGTAGAAAGGCACAGCAGGAGCACAAACAGTTGGTGCTCTGGGGGCTCAGATGAAAAGTCAGAGTGAAGAAAAAAAAAACAGTTTTGATGAAATTATTGGATTTTAAGTTTGGACTTTTCTAGGAGAAGAAAAACGTCAGTGAACAAGAAAACCTTGTAAAGTTTGGCTTTAAACATTTGTGGAGATTATTCAATTTTGATAAAATGCAGTAAACCCTGTAAAAGTTTTATCGTTGTTCACTTCATATTATCATTGAAGGTTGTTTAATTAGAAATAAATTTTAAAAAATCAACAAAATATTCAAATTCTTTGTTTGTAAAGCATTGGTTTATTACATTATGATTTGTCCAAATCACCTTCAGTAAGCTACAGATTGATGGAAATGCTACAAGTGCTCATCACCTTTGTGAAGCACCTTCAATTTATTTCCAATTACATAAAAATATGTTCTTTAGTGGTTTTTTTCCATTCAAAGTGATGCTAAATAAGTGGAGTCGGGATTACATGGTAAATTTTAAGTATGGTTAGGGATACAATTCACTTTTAGGACACAGTTTTGTATCATTTTATGATTTGAAAAACAGCAACATAAACCAAAAATCCAGAAAAATCTGTACTTTATAATAAGATTCCTTAATAAGCTTTAGTAACACATTCATAAACTTCAATAATGTCTTTATGGGTTATTAGTAAGACATTTATTAGCAAAAAACGTAAAAACGTATGTTTTGAGTATATTTTTGGAAACATTATACGTATTAAAATTATTATTCTAATTAGTGAACAGGATAAGTTTTGCCAGTGTGAACTGTATGAGGGCGTTTGTTCCGTTTTCTCCAGATGTTTCCTTTTTGCATGGTCACATATTGGGAGGCTCCAGAGCTTTCCAAAGCACAGAGCCAATCTTCTTCCTGAGTTTGCTCAGCTTCTTCGCGTCACTGGCTCTGACGCCCCAACCCATGACTATAAATGAGCGCACCCTCCGTCAGTCTCCTCAGATATTATGCATTTCTTGGAAATCAAGGAGAATAATCCACTCAGCTTGTTCTTACAACGGCTTTTCTCTTGTATCGGTAGCCCAGTTTTTTTTTTTTTGTTTGTTTTCTTACAGGAAACATGTTTGTCTTTTTAAATAGCATCGATCAAAGGGGAACAAATGTGACACTTAGACGCACTCCATAAAGACAATCCTGTTTTTGATGTTTTCAACATGTATTCTCACATGATTGAGGACATATATAAAGAATATTAGATTAAAGGTATGCTTCTGAGTATTTCTTAATTTATTATTAGTTGTAAAGGGCCCTAAAAGGATGATGGGAAAGGAGTGCAGGCTTACTCCCCGTCAACATTTCAGAGGCAAATTTTTAATGAACTTCAGCCACTCTGCAAAAAACTATGTCTCAGAAAACAACGGAGAATTTTTTATTTTGTCCAAAAACTGCATCCATTAAAATACCTCTTTTAACAATTTTTAAGTAGATCAAATGGAATTTTAAGACTTGTACAGCAAACATGTTGGTTTATATGATTGTTATTAACTAGGGGTGTGTATATGCAAGAGTCTGGCGATACGATACAAATACCGATACTTTTCTCACGATATGTATCACGATACAAACAATACCAGAAAAGTTTTTCACATTTATTTAGAAAATAAATAAGAAAAAAAACTTTACCTAAATATATAATTCATCATTTATTGTAGTAATCGTAAAGTTATTGGTTATTAGTGGTTTGGGTGGAAAACAAAAACGAAAGACGCCAATAAATAATTAATTAAATATCATCTTGTCAGCATTTTAAATCAATATAAATAAATGAAGTATTTTGATATATAACAAAATCAATTTTTCCCTACACCCCTAATAATAACTCCTCTTTAGCCAAACTTCTCATATTTTCACTTTAATAATTTACTTATTAACGCTAAAGTGAAGAACATATGTGAAATATATGGAAAACATGTTTTTCTTTAGTATCTAAGCAAGCAAACATGATGAAATACATATGGATTTACCATCTGTGCTGTTTACAAAAATAAAACAACATATTTATATATGCTGTTTAAGTGAGGGTGCTCTCACACACATCAAGGTAATACAGAATGATCATCACTAAGAGAGATGTGAGTTTATCTCCTGCTGAAAGGCTACAAAGCATCTGACGGAGGCGTTTTAGCTGCACATGCAGCTGCTGCTTTAAATATTTACAAGATCTTAAGTTTCTTCTCTTTGAATGACATTTGAAGAACATCCAGTGGGTGGTGATTTGACATTTTTGTCGCCACCACGCTGACAATGTGACATTCCATAGTAATTACGAGGCCACGCCACACAGTACTTTGAAGAGTCTGCTTTTTTTGTATGTCCCAAATCAATCTGTGCAACCCTCAGACACTTTTCAGACCCTTTTTGCACATTTTTGTTTGGAAAAAATAACGAGTCCTGAATTTGAATGGCAAAAATAAACATATATACAGTTCAATTCTTAGGATTTGAGTGCATTTGGTGATTAAGGGTGGAGGGAACTGCTTCTGGTTGCAAAATCCTGCACAATCAGAGTCAGTGACAAAAAAAAAAAGATTAACATAATGACAGCAGGCATAGTTTTCCTTTTCAAACAGGAGCACCTGTGCAAATGTTAAGTGGACCCCTGTGGTTTCTCAAAAAGATTGTTAAAAGGTTCACAAACATAGTGAGACGTGTGAGGTTTAATCAGCAGAATTTTTCCATAGTTTCAGATATTATTTCTGATGCAAAAATCTGAAACTTTTGAGCAATAAAACTGTTTTTCTCTTGATAATGAAGCTCTGCCTGCCTTGACAGACTAACTTTCACTTTATGAATGGGGCTGTTTTAAGTGGAAGGTCCTGTAGTTGCAGAGGTTGAAAAGCGTCATTTAGGAGGAATTGTGGGAAGTGAGCGCTCAATCTCTGCTGCCAATAGAGCCACTTTCCTCAGATGAAGGTCAAAGCTCAACTCTGTTAGGTGACTTGAGTGAGGACACGTGATTTATCGCCGCCGTGAACAGGCAGAAGGGATTCGTCACCTTTAGACTCACTGCAGAATCAACGACCGACCTGACGTAACAAGCTGTTTCCATTTTTTATTTACTAAAAAACTATTTTTTTCTTATTTTTTATTATAGATAATTTGCAACCCAACTGCACCCTAAAATCTTATTAATACTTTAATTTACCATCATTAGTATAGCTTTCTAATACAACAACCAATAAAAATCATTCAGTCTGACGTAAAAGGAACCACCTGCTGACACTGAAGTAACATTGTCCATTGAGATATCTGCTTATTAAAATATTTAAACTGCAGCCGCTTGGTTTTTTTAGACCTTGTGTGAGGATATCTGCCCTTGAGTGACACATTTGGCTCCTTCAAGGATGCTTCACCAAAGAAGCTCACGCTTATGCATATAAAAGTGGGACACCGTTGCAGTTCATTTTAACCGCGTATCACTTTGATAAAAAATGTGAATGCCGAAATTCACCACTAAATGAAATGTTCTAGCTAAATAGTGACCATAAAGAAGAGCGAGAAGACTGACAGTTAAAAGACAAACTGTTGAACTAGTCAAAACTCAGTAAAAATGTTGAAAGTTTAGCTTTTCTTATTTACAAAAAAAGCAAATTACTTAAAACTGAGAAGGACCTTCCTTCATTTTTAATGTGCTTCCCCAATTAAGCTCAGTTTGAAACCCTTTTCATCATCGTTAAAATCTTCAGATCATTGTTGGAACTCGGTAATGAGCTCCAGCCAAACATTTTCTACCTTCTTTGATTTGGACATCTTTTGGACTGTGAATATTTTTTTAATTTACTTTTTTTTCTAAATCTGACTCAATTTTTATTATGATTTCTGCAGATTATTCTGAACTCTGTATACTTTCATACATCTGTGGATTTTTTACTCCTCGTATGAAATGCTGGACACATTTTTCCCATTTTTAACTACATGTTTTGTTACCTTAAAAGAGATCTATCATAATTGTCATGCCTTTTTCTTTCATTTTTAAGGCACTACTATAATTATATTTCTTAAAAATAAATATATCCCACAGGGAAATTCAGTTTTGCAGTGTGTCTATGACTTTGCAACAGTTGTCTCCCCTCATCCCTCAAAGTGACCTTGTTTCAGTTTGGAGTATTTCTTTTGATGGACATTCTGAATCCTGGACCGCATGAATCAATTTCCTCGCTTTGGGATGAATAAAGCTCTATTCTGTTCTAGTCGTCTGTTAAATTTGTTTCATTTGATTTTATTTCCAAAGGGCATTTTTCCATTAAGGATCAAATGTTTTTTTTTTCTTGAATATAACTAAAGCAATAAAAGTTTTGCTTTTTTTGTACTTTGCCTCAAAGTACTTCTGATATCAGAAAGTGGGTTGGAGTCTGCAGAAAAATCTTGTATATCTGTTGTTGTGCATCTGAAAACTGAAAGTATGGTTGGTTTCACATGTGAAGTACAATGTGAGAGACGAATCTGGTTTATAACTGTTCAACATTTGATTTAACCTAAAGATAAACAAAAAAAATTATAATTACCTCCTAAAGCTGCAAACTAGTTTGTAGCCCTAAAGTTCTGGTTGCTTACAAATCTGCACCCATCTGTCCGTGTTTCTGTGCTTGGATAAAAACCATTCACTGTATAAAAGAACTGGACAGAGTGACCCCCCCCCCCCCATCTTCCAAACAGGAAGTCAAAATCCATTTGGCTTCTATTGAGAAATAAACAGCAATAACAGTATATTTGTAAGAATAACCATTCTTGCTCTGCTACCTTTTTTTAACATGTTCTTGCTAATCCATTCTTTCTCTATTATGTTTTTGATGTAGTTTTCAAGTTATAAACCGACCAATCAGATGCCTCAATAAAAGAAAGTGGTGCCAAGTTGAATGTTTAAAGCATTTGATTGACAGATTCTAAAAGAGCCTTCTTTCTGCGGAAGGGGTGTGGCCTTCTAACATGCTCCCTCCTGATTGGAGAGAGTGGTTGCCATAGAAATGAAGACTCAGACCAATCACTGCTTACTGACGACGTCTGGATCCAACATGGCGACTGAATTGACTTGATTTAAAGTTAAAGTCCCATTAGATGTGAAATTTGTTCTTCGTGTTTGTGGGGTGAGCTGCAGACACAGCCGCGGTCGGGAACCTATAACCCCCCCCCACCAACCCCAGATGAGTGTCAAGCAGGAGGCACTAGGTCCTATCTTTAAAAGTCTTTAGTATGACTTTAGATTTGAACTCACAACAGTCCAACCTCAGGGTGGACACTCTACCACAAGCCCACTGAGCTGATTGGTTGGAATTGAAAGCAAGTCATTTTCTAAATGTGACATAGCACTCGCTCTGTCCAGTACTTATATACTGTCAATGAACATATCTCTAAAATGTAAGCCAATCAAAAGACAGTGAAAGGTTGTCAAATTAGTCCATCAAAAGTAATTTGGTCAAACTTGTCATACATGTTTTTTGAAGCAACAAAGGGTAAAAATGAGCATGATTAGGCTGCTTTAATTGTTTTGCTCCAGATAAAAGTTAGTCAGAAGTTTCTCCCTACTATGCATCGTTCAGGTTTTGAATTCACACAATCAGCTTGTCCTAATATGAAACCATTCTTTTCTTGATCTTCTTTCTCCTTTTCCATCCGATTTCACCATTCAGGCAGATTTGGATTCAACAAATTTAACAGAATCTGACCAGACGCCTGTTTTCTGCTAACAATGATCAAAGCTTAAATAAGACAGTCGAACTCAAGAGCATTTTGTCTGCAAATGGTTACTAAAAATGAATTCAAAACATTAAAAAATGCTTAACAAAAGCAGTAAAATTTGAGGTTCTAACTCAAAGATACTCACCTCCAGGTACACAGCCCAGGGCATGACGAGGGAGGCCACCAGCAGATCGGCCACTGCTAAGCTCACCACCAGGTAGTTAGTGGTAGTCTGGAGTGAACGCTCCCTCAGAACAGCCAGACAAACCAAGACATTCCCAAAAACAATAGCCAGGATGAGCAGCGAATACAGCATGGCGTAGTAGTTGCGCTCTCCGTCATCTTTCCCTGTTTTGTTGGAGCTGTCATTCCTCTCATCCCATCCCAGGTGCTCTGACTCATTCCAAAGCTGCTCTGTGCTGCTAAACATCGCCATGGAGATGTCCCGGTGGCATGGGAAGTGAGATGTTTGGCAAACCTAGCCAAAGAAAGAAGAATTGTTTAGTTGTTTTTTTTTCTCCTACAGTAGAAAATTATATCTAATTAGTCAAAAAAAAAAAAAAGTGCAGAATGATAACGATCAGATGGTAGAGGCATCACGTCATGAGAAAAGCCTGCAGGGAAGCTGCCTCTTAGCAACAGTAGTTGGCTTAACTTGTAGATTTAAAAATAAAGTTGAATTACATTCCAGCATTGATTCTTTTACTCCAAGCATCGCCGATTCCGAAGCTCCAAAACAGACAATATTTGATGTGTTAAACAAACTTTTAAAGGAGAAACTACAAAGCTGGATTAATTAGGAGTTGGCAGTATATTTGGGGCACAGTCAGTAAGGTTACCTCATTATATTAAAAGAAAAGGGTAACAAGCCCCTACAGTGTCTATGAAAACCTCTATTGGTCTTATCCTCACGTCCATCTTTCCTCTCATTTATCTGCAAACCTCCCTCTCTGGTCTGAGTCCAAAAATCTGCTCACACCTGACAGAAAAAACAAACTGATCCATCTTATTTGACTCTGTTTTTTTTGCTTTCAGAGGCAGAAATGCCCACTGAGAGAACAACAAAAAGCATCTTTTAACCTGGCTCACACCCAGGGCTTTAAAGATTTCCAAAGTCTACAATTCCACTCTTGTTCCTGAATGGCTCCAATATCACATTACTGTCCACCAGATAAGCTGAAGGATGCAGAGAAAAGCACTGCTCACTTTCAGGCTTCCTAGAGAGATTTTAGAGCAATGGAAGATAGGGAAAACATTTTAGGAAAAATGCAAACACGCGCGTGATATGTTCATCTGAAGCCACAGTTTACAAAGTACAAGGCTACATCCTGCTTCAGTGAAAGGTTTGTTTATACTTATAAACAAGTGCTAATTAATGCTGATTGTCCACTTCAATGTTTGGATCAGCTCTGGTTTGTACGGCTCTCCCATTGTGCTGCAGTGACCTCCTGTCAGTGAGCATTTACTGTTTCAAAGTATGAAATCTGTTATGAAAGGTGAGATGTGAAGACCAACATGACCAATTAATTGGACATCTAGACCAAATTCCCTTTGATTTTTTTGTGTAAAATTTATTACAATTGCCAGATCATTAATTGAGCTATTCAATCTGACTCCAGAACTCACATGAAACTGTTTTTTGACTAAAAACACAAAAGTACCAACTTAAAAATACATTTTTTGTCCTTTTTTAAATTAATTGGTCAAATTATTATCCTTCACAACACGAGAAAGAAAGCAGCAACAGAAGAAGACGCAGACAGATTCCACCTTTTTCTTAAATAACAGATTGCATTACCTGCTACCGATTTCCAGAAGAAGATTTATCAGATGCCATCGAGAAAAAGCCGAATCCATCCGGAGTTTAAAGTTGTTCCATCTCTGCTCCATCCAACGCCAGCAGCAGCGACGGGAGCGCACGGTGCCATTGCGCACGGGCGAATGCGAAAAGTGGGAAGATCGCTGACGAGCAGCCAAGCTTTTCTCTCACTTCATCTCTTCAAAAGGTCGCCGGCTCTCTCTCAAGGCGAGCGCTTCCACACGCGTTCAGATCTTTGATGTTTGCAGCACAGAGCAGGAGCGCGGCGGCGCGCGCAAGGAGTCGGCACGCAGGTGTCTCCATTTGCGCGTTTTGGTGCAAATAAAGGGAAGATCAAATTTGAGATCAAGGGGGAAAAATAATAATCTGTTCTCTCTAAGTCACAACTTTTATCTTGGGAGTCCCACAACTTGTCGTGACCCCGCATGTGTCTGGGGCGCGCTTTGCTGAAAGCAGCGTTCAAACAAAAATAGCCTGATGTGGCCTCATTAAATAACCAGATGAGGAAGCCAGTCAGACACAGAGAGTGTAAATTGGGTCAGTCTGGAAGGAAAATGTGTATGAATTGTAACACGTTTGTGTTTCTTTGGTCCCCAGAAAGAACTCTATAGTGTTGCTTTTGTCCTACATGTCACTTTGAGCCTTTGTTTGTTGCCTTTTATATGATAAGATATCAGCCCTGCAGGGGCCCATCACTGCACACCCTACTGAGATTAGGAGAGAAGGTGGAGGAGATCCACTTTGAAAAAATAAAAAAAAGTTTGTGGTTAAACTGGAGGAAAAATGCACATTTTTAATCATTCAGCAGATCCTGCTCTTTATGTTCTGACATTAATAAAAACCCACATGGTTCACATTTCCACATATAGGGCTATTTTTAACAGTGGATGCCAAATGCATTGTCAGGCTTCAGTTAAGTGCCTTTTAGAAGACGGAGAGCAGCAGGGAGTTGATGAAGCGCTCCATGTAACCGCAGTAGCTGACAAACAACCACAAAAAGATCATTTTTCAATCCAAACCACCCACCAGTCTGTGATTTAACGAATGCAAAAGTGTCTAAATGTCCTTGATACTCATTGGAAATTCGACCTGTCTTTCTCCTCTTGAGCTGTCAATTGTCTTCAGCTTTGGAATGAGCCCAAATGGGTTGAAAGAACTTGAATCATCACCTGAGAGGTGGTGTTTGACATTCTCAGGACATGGGAAAGTTTGACTCCCATGCTGCAATTCTTCAGTTTTTGACCCCTCCTGATGCATTCCTATATCTAGACAATCAAACAATGAAGAAATCCAGGAGTGCGCGGTCTATTCCAAACTGGCAATTGCTGCACCTGAATTGGTAATTTATAACTCAGAGTGGAACATGAGGCCCAATTGAGGTGCCATTGGTCATAGCCTCCACCAAAGCCATCACCGCCGTCTGCTATTGCTTTCACACTGAGACACAATAAAGAAGACAAACACAGAGAGAGAGAGAGGAAGGAGGGATCTGCTTCTCCTCTGAATGAAGGAGGAGGCCTTCATCAGATGACAGCTGCTCACAGAACCCTCATCATCTGACTCCATAAATGTCTGGACTACAACCAGTGTGAAGGTCAGGCTTCCAAATGCAATAATAATCATGAAAATAATAAAGATTACTGACAATCTTTGAGTGGTAAAACAAATGACTATAAAGGGAATTTCTGACTATTCTCTCAGTAGTTTGCTGCCATCTATTGATCAGTGAGTGGAAATGCTTTTGTTGTTCGTTAATTGTGGAACATGTTTTAAAAGTAATAATTGGGAGAATTTACGCACAAAAAATGTTAAAAAATTTAGAGCACTCCCTTAGATTTCATAGAAACGTGTATTTCTAAACCACACTTCATATCCTCTAGAGGTACACCTATTGTACTTTGATTTCTTCATATGTTGTTCACCTTTCAGCATCTTCTCTCAGGGGGAGCCCCAGCCAATCAGCTTTCACAGATCTGCACGTGTGGTTTTGGCACATTCCCCTCTGGGAAATGAACCCTGGTTTTCCATGCAGCCAACCGAGCCATCCAGCCGCATCCCTGATTTCTAAATATGTTATTTTATTACTACACACAATCTTCAAAACCAATCGCCCAGCTACAAAGTGTAATATTTTTATAGATTTAAGATATTTAAGTAAAAGTTCTCGCTGTCAGTCCTAAATGTTCAAACAGAAAAAGGAAATATGGCTTTTCAGTATAGAGCACCTACAAACTGAAACGTCCTCCCGCTTATGTTTCAACTCTCAAAACTCACTTTGATACAGTTTGACATTAATATGAAGGACCTGGAAATAAGTTCACTTACCTGTAGCTATTTTAATTAATTTAATTCTTTTTTATTTATTTATTTTTTAACTTATTTTAATTCTTTGAATCGTCTTGGGTGCGTGTAATTTTTGCCTCTTGACCAGGACTCCCTTGAAAAGGAGACCAGTGGATCTCAATGGGATTTTTTTTCCTGGTTAAATAAAAGTTAAATAAATTAAAAACTTTGACCCCACAAACAAAATCCTAAGATGAGGGGCTCTTTAAAAAAAATGTATACTGTTAAGGAATAGTTTGGCTATTCCTCTTTAACTGGAGTACCAAACAAAAAATGGTTTAAAGAAAACAAAGTAAGACAGACAGACTTTGTCATAACTTTAGCTAGACTGTCTTCTTCTACACTTTTAGATCTAATCTGCAAAAAAATGAAAACTAAATGAACTTTCATGGACTTTTTTTTTTTTACTATGTGTGTTTTTTCACTTTTTCTTATTTAAAAAAAAATCTAATAAAACCCATATAAGAACAAACCAGTTTAATAGACAGCTTGTAGTTTATATCTTTATTTAGAATAAACAGAAACATTTAGCTCACACAATCAATTTAAAAAACTTGTAACAGTCTAAATGTTATAAAACATCGAGTGTTAAGTCTGTGCAATCTTGTTATACATTCTGTATATTGAATATACCTTTAAAAATGTCACAATAAAAAAACACCAAAGTACCAAAAAAGTTAAAACAAACATATACAAGAGTGTGAAGCAGATTTAAGTCTAGATTCAATTTCCTTCTTGTTCAACCCACTGGGAGTATCCTCCTTTGTAGTGCCGAGCCCTGTAGGGAGGAAAACCATAACAGAAGATATTAACTTAATCGTTTTTTTATACCAACAGATTCTGAGAGCCATAAATCATACATTTAAAAACATGTATCAAAAGGTGAATACAAACCGGTTGAGTTCAGAAAAATAGCATCTTAAAGTCCCGATCATATTTTGATCTGTTAAAGCGTTCCCAGTGATCTTTTAATTCTGATTTTGTTGTTTATAAGCAAAATTTCAAAAAGATGTGTCGTTTTCTAGGAGAGTTTCTGCAGTAGTTTACAAAACATTAGCCTCTGAGTTCCAGGTGGAACCATTGACACAGAGTAAGCCTGCACTTAATTCCCATCATCCTTTTGTTTAATCGCTCTGCCACTAGCTTACAGCCCCTCGGAACCCCAATCTAGCATCACAGGTGGAACAAAAAATGGTGAGGGGCTAAAAGCTAGCAGGAGAGAGCGACTGGCCCGCACATGTTTTAGAGATGAATTTCTAATTAACTACAGCCGCTCTTGCAGAAAATTGTTTTAAAATTGATCAAAAGATGATTGAAGTGTGTCTTTAAGTTGACGTACTTGTGAAATCCCAGCTGGTGTGCAATCCCCAAAGCCTTGAAGCTCCTTTTTCCACTTCTGCAGTGGAACACGATGTTGCCGTCCTCCTTCTCTGGAGCTTTCACCTTGAACCTCTGCTCAAAGTGATCAGGAGGAAGCTGCAGAGACTCTTCAAGGACTCCCA
>NC_050531.1:9202283-9219193 GCF_002922805.2 Oryzias melastigma | reverse complement strand
CATGTTTGTTTGAGCTTACATGGGAGGTTGACAGCCTGAGGTATGCGTCCTTCCTGGTGTTCATCTGGGTCTCTGACGTCGAAAAGTTGAATGTCACGGTTAGTCAGCATCGTCTTCAGCTGGGAGTGGGTCACCACGGAGGCTTCATCTGGAGGAGGGAGAACATTTATTTATTTATTTAAATATCATGAAGGCACATTTTATTAGCAAAATACTATAAATAATGATAAAGGGAACTATTCTCAATAATATCTAAACTTTAGCACCGATTTACTGATAATTTTGCAAATTCCTGCAGCGAACTTTAATCAAACAATTATTCGAGTTTATGAGGAAATTATCTGGATTAACATAAAGTAAAACTAAAAGCATGACAACAATAATGAAAACTCTTCAACTTCTCTCACCGTTCTCCTTCTCTCCGCCGCAGGTCGGAGTGGAGGCTGTGAAAGTCCGTGCGAAGGAGGCAAAGGTCGGGATCGACCGAAGGTTAGCTTGCGTCACGACCTGGCAGAGGCCTCTGGACACCACCGCCGACAGCATGGCAGCGACGAGAGCTGCGCTCTGAAATGAAAACATCACGCAAACTGCACGTTCCACTACACTGTACAGCCGCGCACGTCTCCTGTGACGTAGTGTACGTAGACCTCCAACTTCTTCTTCTCGATGTTTTTTATATCTCCTTCAGGGAGTCGTTGCTGCCCCCATCTGGACATTTTATATATTGCTAACACAGGTGGTTCTTTTAGGCTTACTCCAATAAAATCATGTTTTGGGTGTTCTTGTGGCATTTTTCTCACGATGGAGGACATTTATTAGGAAAAAATAGGTTAAATTTGCATTTATGAGTAATTTTTCATCCAACTCATTGTGAATCAGGAGCAGACGAGAAAATACAAATGGAGAAGCTTGTAGGTGTGACTTAGACCTGACAAAACAAAAGCTCCCAGCTCCACTCCAATCTGATGGATCTAACAAATAGATCCATATAGGTCTTTGTTTTCTTCTTACGAGCTCCAAACTGTACAACCAGATAACTCCACTATTTTTGGTTCACTAGTAATGTTAAAAAACAAAGGGATGATGGAAAGTTAGGGCAGGCTTACTCAATGCCAACAGTTCTGCCCACAACTTAGAAACAAGATTCGAATTATATACTGCCACTCTGCAGGAACTATGCCCCCAAAACACAACACAGATTTTTACATTTTTTGGGGTTTTTTTTTTTTTTTTTTTTTTGGCTAAATCGTCATAATCATAATGAAAAGACCACTGCGAACACTTTTAGAAAAGATGATCTGAGTGGGACTTTAAACTGAAGATGCTTCATCGAACTTAAACTGGTTCCTCTGTGTTTTATAGCCTTAAAAATAACTTTACAGCAATAAATTAATATTTAATTAGAAAAAAGGCATTTTACCTTAAACCTCAAAACTCACTAATACCTCTGCTTATTTGAAAACCAAGGAACAGAGATAGGGAGAGCGGTCATAAAATTTTTAAAGAAAGAACTGTTTTTCCTTAAATTGCCATCGCTGAATTAAAAGTAAGCAGGAGTCAACTATTTACTTGACAATGAAAAATAAGTTAAAAAGTATGCACAAATGGTGAAAATGTGTTTAATATAGCTAAATTTGCTTGCGTGTTTTTAAATCTTCTGAAGTAAAAGACATTTTAAAAAAATTTTAATCTTGTTTTATCATTTAGAATCACTTTATCTCGTGTTTTATCCTCATTTATCTAGGCAGGATCTGTGTATATATATATATATATATATATATATATATATATATATATATATACACATAAAGAAGGACAAGTTAATGATGAGCATAGGAAATTAAGACATGACTTGTTCAAAATTTTGGATCAAAATCAACTGCATTTACCTAAAACAGGAACAGAATTGAACAGGAAGAGAAGAAAAAAACAGAATCTGGTGAAAATCGGAAGCTAATAAATAAGGTGTGGCTGTCAGCAACAATAGTCCAAAAACGACTGTAAAAGCTTAGTAGAATCCATGAGGGAAAACAACAAAGAAACCAAACCAGGATTTCCAAGTTTTGTCTGCAAAACCTTCAGTGAGTTAAAATGGTGCAGCCACAAAGTAACTAATAGCAGTTACTCTTTTGAGAAACCCGAAAAACAAGTTCTAGAAGTATGTAAATGAAGAGTTTTTACATGAATAAAACAATATACTGTATGAACAAGTACAAGTTTGCTGCTCTGATGAAACAGAACTGTTATTTTTTAGGGAGGGTATGTCTGTTGTAATACCTACTGTACATTGCTGAAAATTAGTAAGATATTACAATAAATAAATGTAATAAGTAATTCCCAACATGGCCTGGTTCTTTCCTAACTGTGTATGACTCAAATATTCCCAAATTATATGAACATGTATTTGTTTTTCTATTTGCAAAATGACCTGTCATATGAACTTTTACACGTATTGGTACATAACTTTCTTTGAGCCTTGTAAATGTCTGAGGTGTTTTTTTTTGCAGAATGTTTTTTACTTTAAGTCTCAAATTGATAATTCAAATTTAAGTTATTTAATGAAGAATAAATTGTTTTTGGGAGGGAACTGTTTTTGAGAGTGATCTGGAGGAAGGAAGGCAATAAAAAGTCAATGTAAACACATTTTTTGAGGTTGTGCATTGAAATCTTGTTCGCGTTCACACATTGCTACACAAGTTTTTAAGAGCATTTTCAGGCTTATTGTACAAAACGCTCAGCCATTGAATGCGCAGAATTATATGAAACAGAATCTTGCATATATCGGAATAAAAAGAAAAATCCTTGAATTAGATTTGCAATGCTTCAGCATTTCTTTTCAATTAAAATAGAAAAAGCCCCTCCCTGTTTGTCCAGTGTGAACACTATGGGATAAATGTGCGTTCAAGACTAGCTCGTTCTTCATCAAGCGTCACACGTCTGTAGTTTTTGACATTTTTTTTTGTTCTTTCCGGTTAATATCCTTTGATGTTTTATGCTTGTGTATCCACTGAATGCATTTCATGACGCATTTCTTATTATTTTTTAATTAAGAGCAGGTTGAATCCTTATTAATGAACTGGTGCAGCCACAAAATGTATATTTTCTTTTTTTTTCCTCATATAAGTTTATATTAAGAACAAGATGTATTGTACATTAATGCAGAGTATCCACTTTTTTTTTACGTTTTTTGAATATGGACATAAAAAGAAACAATTCCCGCTTTTTAAGGAAAACAAGCACACAGAAAATGTTACTGAAAAATATAAAACAAAATAAAAGACAAAAAAAATATTTTCAAGATTTTTTTTATTTGCTGATTATTTTTTAAAGCTTTATCTTAAAAGGCACATGCTTTCTCTTGTCCCCTTTAGAGCTGGTGAGTGAATGACATCTGAGTCTGACAGCACAGCGTTGGCTGCTGAGTCATGCAGAACTCCTCTGCAATGCATTCCTGCCTGGATTGTGACACTCCTACGCCTCAGCAGTGCAGCATCAGCTCTTTAATTTGGCCTCAATAGACAAATTGGTTCCTTTCTGCTCTCTCTGTTAGGCTGGGATATACTGTGCAGTATATGTATCATGAATATAAACAAATACTTTCATATATAACAGTTTTTTTTTATTTATTTTCTGATTTTGCTGCTATAATTATCTGAAAACAAATTCAATTTCAAATAATATTAACTTCTCATGAAACAATCTTGAAAGTTGATTAAGGCAGAACAAAAGATCATCCTCCAAATGCCACAAAGTAAACCATTTTTTTTTTATTTTGAAATACTTTAAGATACAACCAATGAGATATTCCTTTCATCTTTAATTTACATAATATAGATTTTCACAAAAAAACACAAAAAAAAACCTTCATATTCACATAATATGATGCCTCAGAAGGCCTCACTCATTTTATGAAATGGAACTAAAAACTACTTTAAATGCTTAAGTGAATTAAAGATTTGCATGCAAGAAATGATATACACCGTGACTCTGGTTTATGGCTTCAAGCCATATTTCATATACAGAACTTTGATGAATTTGAACAGCTTTCAGGAAGAGGGGGAAACCAGCTACATCAACTTGCCTGCAGGTCTGAAATTTTTTCCGCAACCCTTTGAAGCCGTATAAAGAGTATAAAACATGGAAATCAGAGGGACAAAATCGGTTTTACACAACCAGAGTATGTCAGTAAATTCAAAACATTCATATGCTATGTTTATTGATATATTCTCTAATACTCAATGCGATCTGTAATATGTTTTATCAAAAACTTGGTACGAGTGTTTTTTTTAATTACCCCATCCACTCTAAATGCATACTTTAAGCATTTTTCTTATTTCTGACATTGAATTTTTTTGCAAAAATTTACTGCAAATTCTGTGACTCGTGCTGAGTATGTACTGTATTTTTTTACATTTTTAAAAAATAATTTCACAACCATTTATAAAATAATTTGACCAATACAATTTTTATCTACTTGCATTTTCAAGCTGTGTTGCAAAGAAACTATTGTTTGGGTTGAGTTTAATAGCAGTACTTTCATGCATCAAGAGGAACTAGTTTTTTAAAACAAAAACGTATGCAAATGAGCATAAATCTAGGTCAGGTGGTCATGCAAAAAAGTATTACTTTTGTATTGGAATCGATTGAGGATTAGGGCATCTGTCACAGAAATATTTTTTTCCTTCCCTCAACATTTTTGTGCTTATTAATTGAAGCTTCTTGTGAACCCTGTACTCATAATGTTTCAAAATCAATAAAATAAAATTCTAAAATCTGTGTTAAGTGTCTTCCAGCTGAGATGCATGTCAAAATAAGCAATATGCAGAAGAGGAGCACTTTTCTCTTGAAGAAGAGATTTCACAAGCTCTTGTAAATAGATCTTTATTTTTCATTGTTTTTATCCAGTTCAGAATATACATTCATTTTAAATATAGTGGCATTTCTGCTTCAATCATTCCTCCCAATAGTTTTAAAAAACACATCTATGTTGATCTGTTTTGTTGCATGTGACCAGCATTTCAACAAACTACAATTGGATAAAGTAAAGTATTAATATACTTTTTTTAAACTACATATTTTTTCATGTTTTCTTTTTTAAAGTGATTTTCCATTTTTATCTTTTTTTTCTAAGCTTTTTGTTATTTTTCTGATTTTCAGTAAACATCACCAACCGCAAAGGACACTGGGATATTCAGAGCTATATTGTAAACAGGGCGGGGAAGGAAGAGTTTGTGTAGTTTATTAGTCATCTTGTGGCATTCTTTTGGTATGACACATTGAACTCCTTTTTGAGCCTCACCTCAGAATATACGATCTTTGCAGCTGCGGGAGAGAATACATAGTAACGGACATTAAAATGTTAATTTTACCATTCATACTTTTTGAAATTAATTTTAAAAGTTTTAATATAATACTAAAATACTTTCGCATAAAAAAACAAATCTTGTTTCCTTTAATATCCTGTTAGGAACGACGTTTTTAAAAACCTCTCCCCCCCTGCAGTAATGGTACAGCCCAGACCGAACATCACATGATCTCCTGGCTTAAATTGGACGCTTTGGGAAGCTATCTATGCATGCAGTTTTAGATAATTTCTCTGTTATTATTATTTAATAACATACCTGCAGCGATGCCGATGTGTGGAGGACTCACTGAGGTTAAAGAAGCTGACGCCAGCGTCCAGGAAATCTGCGACCAAGTAAGTAGAAATACAGGAAATAACTTCAAAATAAAACAAGAAGTCACGCGGCCCTTAGTTGTGTTCATTGAAATGTTTCTTTGATCGTACTCTGATTTAGATGAAAGCTCATGTGGAGCAAAAGGCAGGAGCAAACTTTGGTGTTTTCACTGCTAAGAGCTACAAGACGCAACTTGTGGCTGGAACCAACTATTTTATTAAGGTAAGAATTACTACTAACAACAGAAAACATACATTTTACTTATTAAACCAACTCATTTATCTTACAGTTACCTGGTTAGATATTTAGATAAGAGTGGATTTGCCATTTTTTTGATGATCATTTATCATACAGTTATTCATATTTCTTATGTTTATGGGCATGCAAGCTCCAGAAAACGTTTTGAAATAAATAGGCCCAACTAGTTGTTTAAACATATAAACACACAAATAAAATGTATTGCTATCTTAACCAATAAAAATAAGGAAATAAATGTGAAATTAATATTTTTCATTCTATTTTTGGTTTAATCTATATTTAATAAATTCATTGATATTTACTGTTTTCTTTTTAAGCAACCTACCAGTTTAAAAATAAAAAAATAAAGCTCGCCCTGTGCTATTAATGGATGCAAAGTTGTACCAAACTATAAAGGGATTTTTCTGTAACTAATTTTTATTTGAAAATATGTAATGTACAACTTGCTTTTCTGTGTAGGTCCATGTGGGAGGAGATGATTATATTCACATTCGGATTTATCAAAAACTCCCCTGCCATGGCGGAGAACTCGAGCTGACTGAGATTCAACACCCCAAGACCCATGGCGAACCCATCGAGTACTTCTAAAGAGACCTCACATTGATTAAAAACATCAGTGCCTACAACCTTTAAAATCCCCATCACTCCTGTAATCGTTTGCATAAACCCTGTAGTCGATTATTCTACACTTTTGTACAAGATGTGAAGAATAAAAGCAGATTTACTCTGATTCTGTGTTGTCTCTCCTTTTTTAATCATTACTAGAGGCCTTAAAGTCCCCCTACAACATTTTTTTTTATTTTCTTTAAATATTCCCAGTGGGGTTTTAATTTGGACTGTGAAGTTTTTAACAAATAAATAGGCTAACTTAAAAAAAATCCGTCTTGGATGCAATTGAAATACGAGCGGGTTATGCAATCACCCGTGGTTTTGCTGCATAACAAGGAGCTGACATGAATTTCCATCACAAAATAATGAAAGCTAACATCAGTATGGCCTTTCACTGAATTCATTATAGCACAGAAGTGGGATGTTATCCTCTCTTCTTCGGCCACTACAGCTGCATCCGGGCTGGCTATCGTGACGTAGACAAGTCTCAGGAATTCAGAGTTTTTCTCGGGCCCTTATTCAGAGAAATACTCGGAAATGCAAGAAAAATGCCACAAATACATGTTAAAAACTCAAAAAACATGATTTTCATTGGAGGGGGACTTTAAGGGTGAAAAAAAGTCTGATCATGCTGTTGACATGGCTCCATGTTTCACATTATGGATTTTAAAGTGTCAGGGTCCAATCTGATATAATTTTGCAACAAATATGTGTTTTTAGGCCAAAATGTTGCTGAAACTGCACATTTAATCAGACTATTTCCAAAAATACTTAAAAAATGCTGTTAGACATTAATTGTTTATCATGTTACACTTTATGCATTTTTAACATGCAATAATTTTTTATTATCCATTTTTTTTTAATTACACAAAATTCTAAATGACAAAACACAACCTAATCTCCAGTTTCACAAATGTCTTGATGTTAACTAGGAAATTCAAAGTATATCTATCCTTTTCTCAATTGAATGGTTGAAAAAATGTGTATGGATTTATGCTTTTAGTGCATACAAGTTGCTTTTTTTATGTTATGTCATGTTATCACAGTTAAATTAACTAAGTATCCACATTTGTCGGAAGTCAGTCATATTCCATGAAATTAAGCAGCAGGTTTTTGGTTTAGTTTCATCAGGTTTATCTGTGTTGTCACCTTTTTTCTTAGTAGCTTTTTCATGTTTCAGCCTAATTAAACTTTGAGGTTTCAGCCCCCTATAGGTCTGGTCTCCTCATTGGATTCTTCACACTAGATTCCAGATGGTGCAAATAATTGAACAAAAAAAATCTGCAATAAGCTCCAGTCTAAATGCTAACTTTGTTAAAGTTTAACAGCAAAATTGGCTTAAAAACAAGTGTTCACAACACAGCAATACTTAGCAACTGGAAAACAAAACACAAAAGTGATGACTGTTTCAACCACGTGAAGTGGTGAGTCACTTTTCTGGTTGGTCTTGAGACTAAAAGTCATCAAGAAGGTTTGATAAATGATGCAGATTTTGTGTTCAAACTTTGACAGTGATTTTACCTCTGTGTACATTAGTTAAAGGAAATCTGACCTTTGATGTTTCCATACAGATATGGAAAACCCTTTTTTGAATAGCTCTGGTCACATCAAACCTACAAATAGAAGATCTGCTTCCAGCTCTCCTAAAAAAGGAAGAAAACTTAAGTGTTTTTTTTTACAATTTTGAAAGCACTTTGACCTCCTTAATGTCTGTGAGCCTCTTTTTGGATAAATGTCTTGTTAATAGATAGGTGTACAAACAGGATAAATAAAAGGCTTTTTGACAGTGAGTAATTAAATCAGATAAAGTCATTTTGTTTAGGCCTTGCTTCAAACTTTATTTGAACAGTAGTTTGGTGAAATCTTCACAAGTTTCAATAGGAAGTTTACGTTCAAATTGAACATTTCTGCAAGCTCTGCATAAAATTGCGTCGTCTGTCACTGTTTTGTAAGCTTGATTTTCATAGAGCCATTATTTTGAAAGACAAAACTATGCCGATGTAAAATGCAATTTGTTTCAATTCTATTTAAAACTCACATTTGAAATTTCAAATGTTTATGTTTACTTTTAAGTTGCAAAATTCATTTGAATTGAAAATTAGTTGGGTGATAAAAACCTGGCTCTCACGATTTAAGGTTTAAAAATATATATATAATAAAAGTCTAGCAAGCCACAATCTTAAAATCATAAACAATGTAGAAAAACCACCTACCTGCAAATACATGACTGGGGTTAACAGATGTGAAAAGCTACATAATTGTTGGATACGAATTCTGTTGCAAATCATCAAGGAACACACACAAATAAATGAATAATTAAAAATACAGGAAGTGCACAAACACACCTGAAGTATCAGATGTGTCAGAATTGCAACTGTGAGTCTCAGAAGAACCTTCACCAGATGAAAACCAATATATTCCCCTTAAAAAAAACTGGAAAGATTCACTGTGTGAATCTCAAAAAAGATTTATTGTTTTTGAATATTAAACAGAGATTTACAATTCCAAAAAGGTTCAATTTTGCAAGAACACCATTTGCACCTTTTGTTTAAACTCCACGAACACCTCAGAGCTGCATAGTGCACCTGCAGATCCAGAAATAACTCTAAAACATAACACCTTTTGTCTCTTGGAGACAGTTTAAGATCTAAAAAACATCCCTTTCTACTGAAATATTTTTTTAAATATATAAATATTTAATTACCGTATATAAGCACTTCCTGCTTTCAAACAAAGTTTTTTTTCCTTTCAAAACTTTATTTAACAATTGCAAACAAAATACAACAAATTACAAGGTAAATAACATACACACACACATAGAAAAAAAAATGTATATATACAAATACTAAAGGTTTTCGTATAATCTATTATCAACAACAAAAGTAAGAATGTTTCTAGCTCTTTTATTTTTCATGAATTTTAAAGAATCAAAATATAAACAAATCTCTTTGTGAAATGGAATAAAGAGTGGTCTGGTTTTTGAATATCTGTTTTTATGAATATGGAACTTTCCAGAAATTATTAAAACATTAAAAACTAAAATCAGAAATATTGTTTGAAAATACACAAAAAAGAATATGCTTTTTTTTGACAAACACCAGAAATAAAAATCTTCCCAAAAGCTATTATAGTATATACAGTGAAAAAAATAAAATATCTATTGTTTCTGTATTGTCTTCACAAAAGCTACATGAATTTTCATGAAAACCAAACCGTAATCTTAGAAGTTCTTTGCACGGATATACATCATTTATTATTTTAAAATAACTTCTTTCGATTTTAGGATGATTGGATATTTGATAAAATCTGATTTTAAATGAGCCAATTCCTCTTTGGAGTAACATTGTGAGATTGCATTCCTCTTAGAGAAATTAGGAAAAATCTCTTCTGTAAAGGAAGCCCTTATAAATGAATTCGACATATGGGAGCTGGTAATTGATTGACCGTGAATCAGCAGAAGAAGAATATCCTATTACCGTTAACCTTTTTTACAAGAGTCTACTTCTAGTCAAACTCTGTTAGGTCATTCTACTCTCCCTCACCAGAAACATGAGTCTGCTTATAGTCTCTCTCTTCTCCTTTTCCCGCCAAGAAAGGAATAACCCCTCCCCAATGAAGCACCTTTTCGTCAAACTCTTGACAGGTCACCCCAACCCCAACCCAACTCTCCTTTTCCCGCCAAGAAAGGAATAACCCCTCCCCAATGAAGCACCTTTTCGTCAAACTCTTGACAGGCCACCCCACCCCCAACCCAACTCTCCTTTTCCCGCCAAAAAAAGGAATAACCCCTCCCCAATGGAGTACCTTTTCGTCAAACTCTTGACAGGGCACCCCACCCCCAACCCAACTCTCCTTTTCCCGCCAAGAAAGGAATAACCCCTCCCCAATGGAGCACCTTTTCGTCAAACTCTTGACAGGTCTCCCCCTCCCCTGTAAACATAGACGATATAAAATAACAATGTATTAGGAAAGAAAAGATTTTTCAACAATATTACTTGAGGTGTGAGGCAGTCTGTTCATCTCTCTGAGCATCTGGGGATGGTGCAGAGGATCCAGTTGATTCTGTGGTGGGGTAGAAAAACAAGCATTCACCATATGTTCAGAGTCTTACCAAGAAGGAATTGGGGCTTGATCAAATTTCACATCTCTTGACAATGAAGCACCAGACCGCCCTCCCCCCATCCACACACACCCACAAAGACACACAAACATTCTCTCTCACACATCAATGAAATGAGATGATGCTTTAAGGAGTTGGTCAATTTTGACTACGGTTTTAAGAGGTTGAGAACTTTAGGACGTGATAAAAAAAAGAGTAAAGAAAAAACTTCAGATAGGGTCTTTTTCTTTGTTCATATACAAGGGGGCACACCAACATTGCAGCTACGTGACCTCATGACCTACGCCAGAGAACCAGATGCTCACCCCATCTGACAGAGACGATGTGTTAGTATTTAACCAACACACCCTCAAACAGACCGCAACACTCTACCTTTCCTGGTCGGCGTCCAACAAGTCCAGACACCCTCCGTGCTTCTAACCATCATGTCCCTGTTCATGGCTTTCAAGAAAAAAGGTGAGTAAAACTTGTAAATGAAAAGTTTCTGAAACATATTCTTTTAACAAAGCATGTTTTTTTTTTAAAGAAACTCAAGTTGATGTTCACCACAATCAAACAGAAAACGTCTTTGATGGTAAGAAATATTTATTTTATTTTTTAACTCACAGACTTTATCGACTTGAGTAAACCTGAATTTGATAAGGTTCTTTCCGTTATGACAAGTATTGTGTTTTATGCATTAATACATTTTACTTCCAGATTTCCTGGAGGGTGGGGAGAACCAGACTCCTTCAGCTCAGACAGCTCAGGAGAATCCATCTGTTTTCGATGGTTCATTAGGAATCTCCCCTCCAGCCAGCGCGGGTCAGAAGACTAGTACGCTATCCCTCAGAAAAACCTTTCAACCGGCTCAGCTGAAGCCTTCAGCGGGGACCTCCATCAAGAGGAAAGCCGCCAGTAAAACGATACTTCAGCAGCTGCTGCTGCGGCTGCAGCACCGGCGGTGGCAGCTGCAGCAGCAGCAGTGGCAGCAGCAGCAGCGGCCCAACCCGAGCTTTCCACCCAAACAACCCCTGCAGAAGCCGCCTCAGCCTCAGCCCCCGCCTCAGACCTGGAGCCCCACGTGTCAGACCACCCAGCAGCCCGAGGAAGAGCCACCGACTCCGGAGGAGAAGCCGGAGAAACAGGCCGACTTGGAGCTTCAACACCAGGGTCGGGTTCGAACAAGGAGGGTGATTAAAAAGAGGAAACGCAAGGCAACCATCAAGACCTTTGGTAAGTTGTGATATGTATCTTTCCTTTTACTGTTTATTTAAAAAACAAACTGTAAAATAATGGACTGAGCGAGCAATGAGGTCCCCCCCATAGACTGTATATAAAATAACTGTACAGAGCAAGCCCCCCTCCTTCTGTGTTCCATATAGGAAGTACCACTGGGTTGCAAAAAGGCCAAAGTCCCATTGACTTACATTGAGAAACAGACAGTTATTTCTCAGTCATAGGAATATGGGCCATAACTGGTCCCGCCGGCCATTTTGAATGATGCACGATGTCATCACGCCACATCCCCTACTAGAATGAGGAAGTTTGTAAACTGTCACTTACCTGGGTATTAAAATTTCAAAAGAATGTAAAGATATGGAGGATATCTTTACCCCTGTTACTAAAACGTTTAAACAAAAGTTTAACAGCTGGTTAACTAGAGACTTGTCCATTCATTGTCCTGTACTTCTAACTAAAGCAGAAGGATGTCTAGAGCGTCATATATTTTCTCGTCACTAGATGTCACTAAAAAACAGTGTTCCGATCTGGATAGAATTCAAACTCTGTTATGCTGGACTCTTATGTTTAAACACAACTTTCTCCTCACAATTGCATTTTGTGGAACAATTGTTACATTTTACACAAAAACAAAACTTTATTTTTACAAAACTGGTTTGTCCATAAAATTATAACAGTGCATCAATTATTTGATGATAGAGGAAACCGGCACATATGAAAGTTTTTTACGGAAATACAATGTTGTTATACCTCAGAAAGAATTTGATTTGGTCATTGGCTTGATTCTACATAATATATATTTAATAGCACATAATGTAAAATGTAAAGATGTAAATTTAACTCAAAAATTGATTTCAGTTCAGGGAATTGATCTGGTTGATAAGAAGTGCACAAACAAATTTATTAGAGCCCAGTTTGATTATTATTCAAACCCTATATGCAAACATAGATTGCTGTATTTAGATAAAAAATAAATAGAACAATATTTTTTTACCATAAAAATATATTATCTCTAACAAAATCAAAGAATTTTTATTCAAAGTTGTACACAGATTTTACCCTTACATACAACTTTATCTAACGAGCATGTTTGGAAAAAATGTTTATTCATCTAAGCACATGATTTTATTTATGTTTGATGATTCAATGTTCCACTCCAATGAAACATATATCATTAACCTTATTATAATTTTGGCAAAATATTATATTCATAAGAAAAACTTGTCAGGAAAAAATCCTCTTTTAAATAATTGTAAGGAAACAGATCTTAAATTATATTTAGCCTCTATAGAAAAATTAAAAATATGTAATAAGAAATTAACAAAATCAATTAGATTATTTACACTTTTTGGATTTATTGCTTCTGATTGAGCAGACCCTGTACTTATTTATTTTTTTCCTTTGTTGATTATATGTTTTACATTATTCATTTTGTTCTGTTCTTGTTGAAATGTAATTGAGTATTGTATTGGATGTTGTATTGAGAATTTAAAAAAAGAAAAAAAACATCCCTACTAGGCTGGGAAGAAAATGACTCGATATCGCCAACTACTGATTGGGGGCGGTACTTGTTTTTTATTTGTCATTTTTCCCTCATTTTGTTCTTTATTTTGTCCACCACCCTTTACATTTTTAGCAGTTTTAAAGGATATATTTTAAACACTTTTACTAACTTTAATTTTTCTATACAGAAACCCCGATCACATTGCAACAATTATTAAATGATTGAAATGATTGAAAACTACATTTTCTTATAACAGAACTCCAGAACCCTGAATTCAAGAAAAAGCGTAGAGACCCTGCCCCCTTCCCAGCCGAAGGTTTGTACGATTATTATTATGCTTTAATGACGTTAAAAGTAAATATACTCATTTTCTTTGTTTGTTTGTTTTTTTCCTAGACAATGACGCACCAGGAGTTTCTGAGGATCCGGAGAGCGACGACCTGGCCAGGCAAAGGTTCTATTTGTCCATTATGATGACTCGAACCTTGATGATGATTGTGAAATTTGCCCAAAAAATGTGAATCACGTTGTGTGATTGTTTGGTGTTTTTTCGCATAAACACTGATTGTAAAAACTATTTTAAGCTTTTTTTTCTTTAATAATTCAGGGTGTGACTTAAAAATAGATGAATCTCAGAAAACCGTTGGTTCTTTAGAGTCTGCAGAAAATGAACAACAACACGGAGTTCTGAAAGAATTAGGGTTAATGAGTTCTGAACGCCGCAAACTCTTCAAACCATTTAGAAAATCTGACGTTTGACTCAGACCACGATTCAGCGGATGAAACAGGCGAGGGGTTTTTCAGAGGACACGGCAGTCGCTGAATTGGGGCATTTTGAAAATAAATGCGATTCCGTCTTTACAGACTACATTAATATGTTTTTCAAGGGGAAACAGGAAGCGTCGGGGTATACACCCAACGTTAAGGACCGAGAGAGTCGCGAAAAAGACATTCGTGACTACAAACTCCATCAGGGGATCGAGTTGGACCCGTCTAACCGGGCTAGGAGACAGGTTTCAAAGCTCTGTCTGAATAGTTTATGGGGGAAATTTGGTCAGAGGATAAATCTTCTTCAGACGGTCCTGGTAAAAGACCCTGAAGAATTTTTCCATCTTTTTCCATTATATAAAAAGTGCTATATAAATAAAGATTGATTTGATCTTATGTTTTCGGGTCAACGCGACGTTGCTCTCGTTCAGTGGAAATACAACAAACGCTTTCTCGCAGCGCCGGGGAACTCCAACAACGTGTTTGTGGCGCCGTTCACCACAGCCTACGAGCGTCTGAAACTGTACGCTTACCTCGAGCGTCTGCAGGATCGCGTTTTGTACATGGAAAAGAAGGTCAACCCCTCCTCGAGCTCGGCCCATACTTGGGTGATCTAACAGACGAGTTGAACGGTGACGTCATTCAGGAGTTTGTGTCCGCGGGTCCAAAGAGCTACGCGTACCAGACGCGTCATTGGAAGAAAGCGGTCCTTAGAGTCAAAGGTATCACCCAGACCTCAAGAGTGTGCCAAACGCATCAATTTCGATAGCGTTAAAAACTTGGTGGTTGGATTTCTCAGAGGTTCGCGAGGTGAGTCATTGCAGCCGCCCCAACGGATCATCAGACGAGATAAAAAGGGGTGTCTTCTGAAAAACTCTACATTTCCCAAACAGTTTCAGGAGTTGTTTGATAAAAGACGGCTCTTTGAAGACGGTACCACTTTACCTTTTGGATATTGAGAGTTACTAGGAAAAAAAAAAAAAACGTCACTCCCTGTCATGGAGGAAGTCAATTTTGACTAAGGATTTACTGGTCCTTTTCTGTGTCTGATCGTAGGACTTAGCGGTTGTGGAAAAACGTAGGCTACTTTGTAGAAAATGTTTTGGAAAATTGTGACGATGTTTTGGATTTTGTACCCGAGAATATTGTGTAGATTTACAATAATCATCAACCTTTGTATTTGTATTGATCTGATTAAAACAAATAAAAGCATCAAGTTTGTGGAAGGTCTGCCAGATTCTTTCGAAGACCCTGAACTCTTTCCGCCTCATCTAAACCATTTGGTGATTTTGGACGATGTGATGTTTCAAGCCTCCGATCATTTGGACGTGGTAAAAATTTTTACGCAATACAGACATCACAAAAACATGAGCGTTTTCCTCCTCACGCAGAACATATTTCACCAAGGAAAATACAGCCGCACCATTGGGTTAAACAGTAATCATTTGGTTTTGTTTAAAAACCCTCGTGATAAAGAATCCTTTGAAGACGCAACTTTGGATCCTCGCGGCTATTTAATAGTAGACCTGACACCGACTTGTCCAGAATGCCTGAGACTGCGGACGGGGATCATTCCTCAGAACTAGCTCGTCATGTCGGCCCGTATAAAAAGAAACGCTCCTTTACTTAGGGCTCTCTATCACGCCACGCCAAAGAAGCGTAAAGACATTCTCAAACACTGCTCTAAAGATTTCATCCAAGCTCTGTGCGAGATCGCTCTCAATCTGCTGAAGGGGAATACACCGTTATCCCCCGATCAGTTTAAAAAACTGAAAAAGAGAAGAAAATTTATCAGGCTGTTGGCTGATAAAAAAAGCGGTTTGAAAGTCAAACACAGACTGCTGACAAAACAATCCGGAGGTTTTCTTCTGCCTCTGTTGGCCACAGTGGTACCATCCCTCTTTAATCTATTTAGCGGTTTTGCCGCTGGCCGTTCGTGATTAGGAGAAATTAAGAACACTCAGAAAATTCACAGTGTGAATCGACCCGAATCCTCCATCAGAGTTAACGACAAAGATGAATTGGATGAAAAAATGAGAGTCGTGTTGAACAATCATCGCCTGACCTCTTATGAGAAAATTAAAAAGCACGCAGAATTACTACACCGTTATCTGTCTTTGATGAAACAAGGGGAGAGAGATCAACGGCTGATGCAGCAGCAACAGCAGATGCAAAGACTACACGAAACTCCCAACGGCAAGATTCCTTCATGTCATGGTGTTCAGTTAAAAAATCTGCTAATGGGAGGGAACAATTGAGTGTGTTAATTTGGAGGTTTGGTGTAATGAAGAAAAAAATCACTTGGTTAATTGTTGTAATCCAAATAAGCTACTTCATGACAGAACTCGAGAATATTCTCAGTAAAACGGGAAAATCTGAAGGTAAAGCGTGGAGGACTTTAATGCACACAACCCATTATGGGGGAGATACAAAAAAGATTTCAAAGGTTCAATAATTGAGGAGTTTATGGATCATTCCAATCTAGTACTCCTTAACAGCACTTTTCCAACTGGAGTTGGCATAAGGTCAAAGAAGGAATCGTGTCTCGATCTGACGTTCTCTTCACCAGGCTTAGCAAGGATTGGAGAATGGTAAGGGATGCGTGGAAACCTGCTTGGAAGTGATCAAAGTGCCCAAAGACACTTCGACACACATGGGTGGGCAAGGTGGGAATCGGACCTGCAATCTTCTGATCAGTTCATAAAAGGTTGTTTCTCTCTCTTTTAAGTATATATATATATATGTGGTTTGT
>NC_050531.1:9178030-9202275 GCF_002922805.2 Oryzias melastigma | reverse complement strand
GGGGGGGGGGGTATGAGCTTATCTATGTATATGTGTATATGCATGCATGTATCTAAGACTAAAATATCACATGTAAAGTTGATATCAATTTATAGTTTAAGCAATAGTTTGTCCTAAAAGCAAAAATGATGTTAGAACAGGAAAAGTTGAAACAAGAGACTCCCTTACTTTTGTGGGAGCCAAAAAATGAGTTTGAGTTTCCTTCCATTTTCAAGTTCAGGAACCTTTTCATTGTGGAACTTGTGGATGGCAAGTTGGAGACAAGGAAACATAGACAGTGTGTTTTACTGAATGTGAGGCTTCTATTATGGGTATCATCAATAAAACTCAACAATGACAATAAACAAGAGGATTCACTCATTTACACCAATGGTCAAAGGAAATAGAAAGTCAGACTGTAAAGATTCAGACTAACAGTTGCGCGCTTTCTATAAGTTGAGGGATTGTGTTAGAAAAGATGAAGCCCACTCTGTATGTACTATCTGTCTGTATGCTTCAAATTAGGATTCATATATCATGTTCATGTTCAAGAGCAGTAGTTGCTCTGTTGTGCCCTGAAACAATCAATATTCTATTACTTGAACCCCATGAAATAATCTTGTTTTTTTAGAAAGTTACCCTATTAACATTGTTCCGGATGTGGCCGTATTTGGTTTTGTTCTGTGTATTTCTGTCAGAGTGGGACCTCTGTGTGTTTGTGGTCTCACACAACTCATGATTTTCAATACAGGCTCCATATTTTGGAAGCACGACTCAAGAAAGATATTTGCTGTGAAGGAAGAAGACCCCCTACTGTTACAAGCAAGCAAAAATAGCAGACTGAGATACCAACACTGGATCAGAACCTATTATATATAACTTTTTTTAAACTCTAAATTAAAAAGAGGAAACAAACACCTTCCATAGGATAATTTAGAAAATTGGTGGTCCATGGAAGAATTGTAACATACTGGAAAATGGCTGAAGTGGTTTCAGATCAACCTAAAAAAAGATTTTTAAGACATTTAGGTTGTGGGACTTTAGTTAAAAATGCCTTAATCCTAATTAAACCCTTCTGACAATGTTTTTTTTTAAATAAAAAAAAATTGTCGTGTGAGATTGCTCTCAAAAGCCCTCAATTTAAGAGAGAAGATCAGCGCAAAAGCGTGATTCCGTAGGACCAAATATGGGCAGTCCTGACAGTTTGGTTCTTTAGAACACATGGCATCAAACTCTTCCAAAGTAAAATGATTCTCTGTAGCTGTTTTGCAATAAACGATTTACTCTTGTATGGATGTTTTTGTGACCCATTATTATGACTGGCTCTGAACCATAACAAATAATAGAGAAATGAAACTGGTTTTAGCATGCAAAGTACTTTATTGTGATTAAGAGATTTACCTTTCCAAAAAGGTTCCATAAACATAACTGGATAAAATAATTAAGGGCAAAAATGAGTAAAACAGCCAGACAACAAAACACAGAGCAAAGAAAACAAAACAATTTGATTTGTTTTTGCTAAAAAGCACACATTTTATTTGTATTTGTAGTCTTTGTTTGCTTTGTTCCGCAGTGTGTTCATATTTGTATAATTTTGACTAGATATTTTTTTATAGAAGTCAGAATCTTTTTTTTGTGTGTGTTAGTTTGGACCTTGGTAGTTTTACTCAAATTTCAGGACACAGGGCTTCATTTATTTTCCTTTTATTTTTGCTGTCCAGATTTCATTACCCCCCCCGGACATGGTGGTTTACCCCCCAGGGGATGTAGCAATAAGAATATCAGATTATCTTCCAGAGAATATATTTGAGCCCAGTTTTCTTTATAACCACGCCAAGTTTCTTTCAGGTTTGTTCTCGTTTTTTCCTGTTCCAGTCGTCCAATCAGAGAATTACATTTAAACTGAAAGTTTTTAAAAGCAATCTCAGCTGTATATATGCTCATTTCTCTGTTAGTGTTTCATTACAAAGCTACAGCGATGGACACGTGTGGAGGACTCAGCGAGGCTAAAGACGCTGATGACAGCATCCAGAAGATTTGTGATAAAGTAAGTAGAAACACAGGAAATGACTTAAAAACCAAAACTACAAGTAACGCTGCCTTTTCTGTTTGTGAAAATGATTGATTACGCTTTGTTTCAGACCAAAGCTTGCGCAGAGAAAAAGGCAGGAGTGGACTTTAGTCTTTTTACTGCGATAATCTACAAAACCCAGAATGTGCCTGGAATGAATTACTTTATAAAGGTAAGAAATGCTGTTTGTAATAAAAAGGATAAACAAGTTACTTTTTTATAAACTCATTTGCACTTCTCAGTGTGGACTGGTGTGAAAAACTCATACTAAGAGATAATGTAAAAGTTTGCAACAAAATGGATAATTCAGAAACCAAATTAGATTTGATCTGTATTAAAACATACAAATAATGTATAACTTGCTCTTTTTTTAGGTCCATGTTGGAGGGGATGTGTACACTCACATTCGGGTTCATCAAAATCTCCCCTGTGAAGGTGGAGAACTCGAGCTGAACAACATTCAATACCCCAGAACCTTGAGTGACCCCATTGAGTACTTCTAAAGAAACCAACCCATCAAAGCATCAATGGCTGCAACCTTTGAAGTCCTTTGACCCATTAAAATGTTCTACAGTATCTACCATGTAATCATCTAAGCCCCTCAGACTGTTGATTGTTCAGGGCACGACTTCTGTACAAGATAAAATAAAAGCAGATTTGTTTTGATTCTGTGTTTTTTCTCAATATTTTTTTATTTTGATGAGACTCCATGTTTTAGTGTTATGGATTTTAATGTGTCAGGTTCTAAACTAATGCAGAATCTGAATTCTTCCCTTACACTCTGGCTTCTCCCTATGTCTCCAATTGTACGGATATTTTGAAGAGCAGAGGTGTTGGTTTTGCTACAACACATTCTCCGGTCCCACTGACTTTCACTGCCATATCACTGCTGGAGCACGGAAGGAATTTCCTCTCCGTTAGCAATGGACTGTCAGTACAACGGCCGAGATGTGGCAGCGCAATAGACGCGCAAATTCGACCACAATTACACGTGGAAAGAATTTTTGAACTGCACAAAAATTGAGACCGCGGGTGACTGCATGTGGTACTAGTGGTACAGCCGTGCAATGGCCGTGGAACAGCAGTTTCAGTGCAAGATTGGGCCGTGGAGCAAACGCCGGCACATGTGCTTGGACGCCGAAATTCAGTGTTCGTGCATTACTGTAGTACGGCCGTTTCCCCTTCCAGTCTGCGTTTGTACCACTGCTTACAGCGTCTGAGTGTGGGAGGACGCGCTTACACATGATTAAGCAGTGCTCTGGCAGTGGAGTGGACTCTGGTGTCTGTATCACTGCTATTCCACAAACATGCATAAAGTTAGCGCGTCTAAGCACGTGTGGCAGATTTTTGAAAACTTTTACCACTGACACGGCCGTCAAATCCTGTGGGACCGGGCCTTCATTACCGACTCGTCACATATTGACGCGTGGCTAAGAGACCCTCCGCGTCATGACTTAAAGTTTTGAGGGTACCATTAGAGCTGGCTGATCCAATTAGATTACAGCACCAGACGTGCAAGGGTCCTGGAACCGGACGCGCAGCAGAAATGGGGCCCGACCCGCAGCAATGTGTAAAAAATGGGATGAGCTGGCTGATCCAATTGAATAAAGGCTCCCAACTGGGTTGGCTACCGGGAGGTGGAGCGCGGCAATATACACGGTACCGGATGCAGCACCGGACACGTAGCAAGATCGTGACCCGCAGCGGGTCGGTCATCTTTTGACGCACTGGATGATTTAGTCAAGGCTCCCCATCTCCAGGTTGCCTAACGGGACGCGGAGCCCTCCGGTATTCCCGAGGCGGCACCAGACAGTCCCCGATCCGGACACCCGGACCCTTGATTTAATTGGACCCTGATTCGAACACACACTCTGATATATATGAAAGCTTTTTAGTTAAGGGGTGAGTAACTGAAGATGAGTGTATACCTTAATGATTATTTATTGAACATTTTTTTTTTTTTTTTTTAAAACAAGCTAAGAATCCACAGTATAGTGGTTGATCTACTACTAAGATTTAACAATCAAAATCAGGGCATATTTCAGATTTTTTTTGTTCAGATTGTCCTTTGTTCAGGCCTTGCTTTAAAATGTTGTTTATAGTTTTGTAAAATTGTATTCTATGCTTAAAAGTTTTGATATAAAGTTTAGGATCCGATTGAAGTTTTTATAATCTCTGCAAATAATTGCTAAGTAAGGTCACTATTTGTAAGCTTATATACTTTTCTGACAGACAAAACTATAGGAAAATAAAATACACGTAAATTTGATTTTATTTTAAACTCAAATAAAAAAAAAAATGACTGAATTTGATTTTCTTTATTTTTACGTCTAAGCTACAAAATGATCAAGTTACAAACCTGAACTGCATATTAAATTATCAAATTTATTTACAACTGAGAATTAAAAATTAGTTTGAGCTTTGGGTGAAAAAAAACTGGTTTTCACTTGTCACAGACACATATTCAAAGTTTAGAAAAAATAAAATAAAAGTCTGCACAGAATAAAATACAGCAAGTGAGTAAATTTGTCAAGTCATGTTTTAATAAATGTACCTACATAACTGCACAATGCTTTAACTCCCAATACACGAAAAAGATTGAACAATGGACTGAGGTGTTTTAGGGCCACTAGAGGGCGCTGTCATTCTTTAAAATGTAGAGCAGTTCAATCTCATCAAATTGATCATCCATAAAAGCAATTAGCTATATTTTCTGCTTGTAGAGGGTAAAGTATGTTTGTTTGCATTTTTTTACTATCTGAAGTCAAACAAGATATGTAAGCTGGGTTAGTTATGCTATAATGCTTCTAGTTTTGCTTGCTTTGTTAAACTTTGTTGAAAAGTTCTGTAAAAATAAAGCTGGCGTTCATACTATACTGAAGTCTTTAGTGGTCACTTATCACACAGGGTCAATGTTGGAATCTACAACTTCTATGAACTGGTGTTGAGTTAGAGATATACATCCTCCCCATCTGTCATCTTGGATCAACTCAATGAATCTTTTAAAACTGTACTGGTTTTAATGGATGTCAATTGTTTTTCATGTCGTACTTAAGCTGTTTTCCAACATATTACAGTTTTTCAATGTATGAGAATTTTTCTAAATGATCGTTTATCTTTGATAGTTTACTTACTTTCATGGGCAAGATAAAAAAGAACAATGGCAGAATACAATCTGATCCCCAATTTTAAAAGATATTTAAAATACACCCATCCTACTGTCAATTGTATAGTTGAAATATTTGTTTGTTGGTTGTGCTTTTATTGATTATCAGTCGGGTTTTGGATTTTATGCCATGTACTATCTTCAAGTTTTCAGTTTTCTCTGAAAAAAATGAAACAAAAACTAAAATTAGCTCCTGATTGCAACATTTTTATTGTTTCAAAATAATGACCACAATTAATGGTTGATGAAACTGGACACAAAAAATACATATTCACTGAACTGAACAAAAAAGACCACATGGTGAGTGACTTTTCTGGTTGGAAAAGTTAAATATGAAGAAGCTGGATTTAGGTTCTATGCTCCACAGATCTGGAACAGACTTCCAGGAAACCTTACATCAGCTGAAACAGTCATGGTGTATTTAAATCCAGGTTAAAGTCCCACCTTTTCTCAACTGCATTTGACTAAAATTCCTTGACATCCATTATTAACGGTTCAGCTACACCTCTTCACTTGGGGTGTAGTCAGAATTGACACCTTTGATTAACCTATTGTAAACCAGAGTTCGTTATTCTCATTGTTATCCATTTGGCCCAACTGGCTCAAATTTATCTTCCAAATCCTCCTCACTTTAGAGGATCCAGGGAGCTCAGGTTAACAAAGGCAGCATTAACGTCCTTGTTGAGTTTTAGAATGTGGATACGTGTGTGTGCATGTGTAGGTGTGTTTCACAGAAAACCCGGTTAGAAACAAGTTTAAAAACAAATACTTTGATTTATTTGGGATGTCAAATGCTGAGGGTGTGACTCAAAAAAAAAAAATGAAATGAGTGTGTCATTTAGTGTGAAAACTGCTAAAAAAAATGTTTTTTTAACTTTGTGTATTCAGTACTGAAGACATAATGATTTACTATTAGTTTAAAAACACTTAGCTTTAAGCAGTATGTCCCATAGGGACACTTTGACCTCTAACAAAAGTCTCTTGATTCAAAATTTCTAATTTTTCTCAAAAGTTCAACAATCACTTCCTGTTTCTGGGTTGAATCTCTGTACCAGTGTGGATGTATCTCATAGACAGATGGATTTATCCAACCAATTGGTGGTTTATGTCTGCCTTTATTTCCACTTCTCTAACTAATTTGATCAAAGGGTCACATGGAAGCAATATGGGGAAACCCCATTTAATATCTAAATTAATATACTGCTTATACTATTTAATACCTTTTATGTACATTTAATGCATATATGTGATTTAACTCATAAAAGCAAACTAATGATAGTCTAGATATCTTTCCACCATGCAGCAGAATGACCTCCTTCATCAGGAGCCAGGAGGATTAACATCACTGATTGGACACCAAATCCAGATTGACACACATAACACAACCAGTTAGAGTATAAGCCACACCTTCATGATTATATACTATAGAGTGACTAGCACACTCCTCCACTTCTGACACATAACCGGGCGTGGAGCCAGTTGTTTACTCATTTACTGTTTGTGTGTTTGCAGACAGGGAGGGTCCCTGATGCCATATAATTAATTGTTCTGCTCGTTAGTCAGCAATGCATGCCGCTTTACAACCTTTGGGAACGGGGGATTAGCATAACGGATGAACAACCAAGAAATCTGCATTAACTGTGAGGTTCTATCATGTCAATGTGGACCAAACTCTCTGAAGAATGTTTCCAGTACCTTTCTGAATCTATCCCATCAATGACTAAGGCCGTTCTGAAGGCAAAAGGGGGTCCCACCCCTTACTAATTCGATGTATTTAATAAAGAGGTCAGTGAGTGCATCTTTTTCCGTATGACGAAATCAGTGTAGTGAAAAAAATTAAGTCTATTGTTTTCTTTACAACCACGCCAAGGTTTTTTTTTTTTTTTTTTTTTAGGTGTGTCCTTATTCTTCCAACCAGAGGGCTGCTTTTGGACCAATACTTGACCTCCTCATTTAAACTAAAAGCTATAAAAACGGCTGTCAGACGCGTTTGCTCATTATTCTGACACTGTTTCAATTCGAAGCTGCTGCCATGCCAAAATCAGGGGAACAAAGTCAGCCGAAAGGATGTGATGCCGGCATCCAGCAGCAATCAGTCCGTGAGTGAAACCTTTTATTAGAGTCACCTTGGATCAACTCAATGAAGCTTTTCAAACTGTGTCACCATTTTCCAACAAGTTACAATTTTTCTATGTTTTGGGATTTTTCTGAATTGTTGTATAGAAGTCTATAAAAAGTTAACATACTTTTATAGACAAAATAAAAACAGTAAAATGTGGACATGTGTGTGCCTGTGTTAGTGTATCTCACAATTAGCTTGTTCAGAGAACAAGATTAAAAAAATGATTATGTGACTTTTGAATGAAATATGTTACTTTAATAAGTTAAAAATCTGTTTTTGTTAAAAACCTGGACAATACTGAAGACCTGAGATGACCTACTATTTGAAAAGCAAATTTAAAGTCAAATACTTTACTTTAAACAGCATAGTGAAGCTCTGACCTCCATATTTGTTCATTTCTCTGACTGTTTCATTGTATAAAAAACACTTTTAGACGCGTTTGCTCATTATTCTGTGACTGTTTCAATACGAAGCTGCTGCCAAGCCAAAACCAGGACAACAAAGTCAGGCTCAAGGATGTGATGCCGGCATCCAGCAGCAATCAGTCCGTGAGTGAAACCTTTTATTAGAGTCACCTTGGATCAACTAATGAAGCTTTTGAACCTGTGTCACCATTTTTCAACAAGTTACAATTTTTCTGTTTGGGGATTTTTCTTAATTATAATATTAAATAAATTTTATTTATATAGCACCTTTCAAGATAAAAACTACAAAGTGCTTTACAGTAAAACACAGAATAAAACGCAAAGTAAAACCAAATATAAAAACAGGACATAAACAGAGTTAAGAAAAAGCTATTTTAAAAAGATGTGTTTTTAGCTGCTTTTTAAAGGAAAACACTGAGTCAACAGATCTGAGGCTGAGAGGTAGGGAGTTCCAGAGGGATGGAGCTACTGCTGCAAAGGCTCTAATGGTCCCAAAACAGAGCCTTGTGGCACACCAGAAGAGAGGGATGCAGAGGAGGACTTAAACTTGGAGGAAACCATAGAAAAGGATCTGCCAGTGAGGTGTGATGTGAACCAGTCTAAAGCAGATCCGGATACCCCAACCCAGTTTTTCAGCCTGTCAAGGAGGACTTGGTGGTCGACAGTGTCGTATGGAAGTCTATAAAAAGTTAACGTACTTTTATAGACAAAATGAAAAAAGTAAAATGTGGACATGTGTGTGCCTGTGTTAGTGTATCTCATAGCCTGGTCAGACAACTACTTTAAAAAAATTATTTTTTGACTCTTAAAAAAGGTTTCTTGAATGAAATATATGTTACTTTAATAAGTGAAAACTGTTTTTGTTAAAAACCTGGACAATACTGAAGACCTGAGATGACCTACTAATTGAAAAGCAAATTTAAAGACAAATACTTTACTTTAAACAGCATAGTGAAGCTCTGACCTCCATATTTGTTCATTTCTCTGACTGTTTCATTGTATAAAAACCGCCTTTAGACGCGTTTGCTCATTATTCTGTCACTGTTTCAATACGAAGCTGCTGCCAAGCCAAAACCAGGACAACAAAGTCAGGCTCAAGGATGTGATGCCGGCATCCAGCAGCAATCAGTCCGTGAGTGAAACCTTTTATTAGAGTCACCTTGGATCAACTCAATGAAGCTTTTGAACCTGTGTCACCATTTTCCAACAAGTTACATTTTTTCTATGTTTTGGGATTTTTCTAAATGGTCGTATAGAAGTCTATAAAAAGTTAACGTACTCGTATAGACAAATTAAAAACAGTAAAATGTGGACACGTGTGTGCATCTCACAAATAGCCTGGTCAGAAAACAAGTTTAAAAAAATGATTTTGTGACTTTTGAATGAAATATATGTTACTTTCATAAGTGAAAACTGTTTTTGTTAAAAACTTGGACAATACTGAAGACCTGAGATGACCTACTATTTGAAAAGCAAATTTAAAGACAAATACTTTACTTTAAACAGCATAGTGAAGCTCTGACTTCCATATTTGTTCATTTCTCTGACTGTTTCATTGTATAAAACCGCCTTTAGATGCATTTGCTCATTATTTTGTCACTGTTTCAATATGAAGCTGCTGCCAAGCCAAAACCAGGACAACAAAGTCAGGCTCAAGGATGTGATGCCGGCATCCAGCAGCAATCAGTCCGTGAGTGAAACTTTTTTATTAGAGTCACCTTGGATCAACTCAATGAAGCTTTTGAACCTGTGTCACCATTTTCCAACAAGTTACATTTTTTCTATGTTTTGGGATTTTTCTTAATTATAATAATAAATAAATTTAATTTATATAGCACCTTTCAAGATAAAAACTACAAAGTGCTTTACAGTAAAACACGGAATAAAACGCAAAGTAAAACCAAATATAAAAACAGGACATAAACAGAGTTAAGAAAAAGCTATTTTAAAAAGATGTGTTTTAGCTGCTTTTTAAAGGAAAACACTGAGTCAACAGATCTGAGGCTGAGAGGTAGGGAGTTCCAGAGGGATGGAGCTACTGCTGCAAAGGCTCGGTCACCCTTAGTTTTTAACCGTGTTCTTTTGGCAACCAGCAGGCCCTGGTCACATGATCTGAGCGACCTGCTGGGAGTGTACGGCTGCACCAGGTCTTTTATGTAGACTGGTGCTTGGTCATTTACAGCTCTGTATATTAAAACCAGGATTTTGAACTGCACTCTGTAGCAGACAGGGAGCCAGTGCAGCTGGATCAGCAGTGGGGTGACGTGTGAGTACTTAGAAGTTTTGGTTAAATGCCTTGCAGCAGCATTCTGGACAACCTGAAGACATTCTAAAGATTTTTTACTGAGGCATGTGAAGATGGAGTTGCAATAATCAAGACGAGAAGAAATAAAAGTGTGAATGAGCATCTCCATCTCAGAACGTGACACAACTGGACTCAGTTTAGCAATGTTTTTCAGATGATATAAACAAGAACGAACAAGTGTACTGACGTGAGAGTCAAGAGTTAAAACTGGGTCTAGGGTTACACCGAGGTTTCTAACAGATGACCTGACAAAAGAGGCGAGTGGACCGAGCCACTGGACTATCTTGGGGTGTTATTTGTCAGGAGCACAGACGAGGACCTCAGTTTTGGTTTCATTCAGTTGGAGAAAGTTGTCATTCATCCAACTTTTGACAGAATCCAGACAATTGTGTAAAATCTGTATTTTAAAAACATCCTGTGGTTTAAAAGATACATAAAGCTGAATGTCGTCAGCATAAAAATGATAAGAAATGTCATTAAAAGAGCTTATAATATGATATAAAGGCAACACATATAAAATGAACAGTAATGGTCCCAAAACAGAGCCTTGTGGCACACCAGAAGAGAGGGATGCAGAGGAGGACTTAAACTTGGAGGAAACCATAGAAAAGGATCTGCCAGTGAGGTGTGATGTGAACCAGTCTACAGCAAATCCGGATACCCCAACCCAGTTTTTCAGCCTGTCAAGGAGGACTTGGTGGTCGACAGTGTCGTATGGAAGTCTATATAAAATTAACGTACTTTTTTAGACAAAATGAAAAAAGTAAAATGTGGACATGTGTGTGCCTGTGTTAGTGTATCTCATAGCCTGGTCAGACAACTACTTTAAAAAAAATATTTTTTGACTCTTAAAAAAGGTATCTTGAATAAAATATATGTTACTTTAATAAGTGAAAACTGTTTTTGTTAAAAACCTGGACAATACTGAAGACCTGAGATGACCTACTATTTGAAAAGCAAATTTAAAGACAAATACTTTACTTTAAACAGCATAGTGAAGCTCTGACCTCCATATTTGTTCATTTCTCTGACTGTTTCATTGTATTAAACGGCTGTCAGACGTGTTTGCTCATTATTCTGTCACTGTTTCAATACGAAGCTGCTGCCAAGCCAAAACCAGGACAACAAAGTCAGGCTCAAGGATGTAATGCCGGCATCCAGGAGCAATTAGTCGGTGAGTGAAACTTTTTTTAGTAGCGTCACCTTGGATCAACTCAATGAAGCTTTTGAACCTGTGTCACCATTTTCCAACAAGTTACAATTTTTCTATGTTTGGGGATTTTTCTAAATTGTCATATGGAAGTTTATAAAAAGTTAACGTTCTTTTATAGACAAAATAAAAAAAGGAAAATTTGGGCATTTGTGTATCTCACAAATAGCCTGGTCAGAAAACAAGTTTAAACAAATGATTTTGTGACTTTTGAATGAAATATATGTTACTTTAATAAGTTTTTGTTAAAAACCTGGACAATACTGAAGACCTGAGATGACCTACTATTTGAAAAGCAAATTTCAAGACAAATTCTTTACTTTAAACAGCATAGTGAAGCTTCAACCTCCATATTTGTTCATTTCTCTGACTGTTTTATTACAAAGTTGGTCCCATGCCAATAGTAGGAGGACCCGGTCAGGCTAAAGAAGCTGATGCCAGCATCCAGCAGATCTGCAATAAAGTAAGAAGAGATTCAGAAAATGACTTGAAAAGCAAAACTACAAGTAACACTTTGTTCATCGTTCATGAAAATATTTCTCTGATCACACTTTGTTTCAGATAAAAGCTTGCGCGGAGAAAAAGGCAGGAGCAAACTTTTCTGTTTTCAATGCGATAACCTACAAAACGCAGGTTGTGGCTGGAACCAATTACTTTATAAAGGTAAGAATTGATATTTGTAACAAAAATGATTAACAAATTATTTCTTTGTTATACTGGCTTAATTGCCCGGTATGAAAAACTCATACTAAGAGATAATGTAAACGGTTTCACCAAACTAAAATGCTCTTTTGTATAGGTCCATGTGGGAGGAGATGAGTACGCTCACGTTCGGGTTCTAAAAAATCTTCCCTCTAATGGTGGGGAACTCCAGCTGACCGGCATTCAACACCCCAAAATTCTCAGGGACCCCATTGAGTTCTTCTAAAGAGACCCACATCCATCAAAGCATCTGCAGCCTCTTACCTGTCAATGTCCTGTAATATCTGCTCTGTAATCATCTGGAAAAGCTCCATAGGTTGTAGTTGATTGTTCAGGGCAAGACTGTGGTACAAAATAAAATAAAGGCAGATATGTTGTGATTCTGTTGTCTCTTTATTTTTCATGTCTGGATGCATTAAAAGTTGTTTTTAAAATGATCTGATGAAGTAAATTCTGCTGTTGATGTTATTGATTTCAAGTTTTCAGGCTCTAATTTAACTCAAATTTTCTGTGACCAAATGCAGAGAATATTTAAGGCCAAACTGTTGTTGAATTTGCAAATTTTTTAACACAGTTACTTCCAACCAAATCATTAAATCTTTTAAAAATGTTTTGGATTTTTTTAATATTATTTTTTAACAGGTGTTACATCAGTACATGGAGTAGTGGTGGATGGAAATTTCCTCCCTGAAATCCCTGATAACAAACAGGATATTAACATTTTTCCATGTTATCAATTATCTTCATACTCCTTACTAAATACTAAATATTAGCTAAATGCCAAATTAGCCTAAAAAAAACAAACAAACAAAAAAAAGATAAAATCTGCATTTTCAGTCACATGCTTTGCTGATGACACACAATGGTGATATTAACCTGTGCCACTAGGAGGAGCTGTCCAACAACAACAGGGAGGTAAATTACCTCCAGAGCATCAACATGTTTGAATTTGAAACCGTGGAAGATTTCTGTTTTTTAAGACATTTTTATAGGTTTGTAATGTAGAGAAAGGACATTTCTGCAGCCTGCATGTGGGGAGGATTGGTCAAAAACATTTAGATGAGCAGAACTGGATAAAATAAATTACTAGTTAATGTAAAAGAGTTTCAAAACAGTTGGTTAAATATCATAAATGAATCCTTTTGACCTGAAACCTTCTGGTGACCGTCTAGAACTCGGAAGCTTCCAATGGTTCCCAGAACTCTGCTCTTCCTGACGTGTCTTACATAAAAAATCAACTTCTTATCGCAGCTACTAATTCATTTGAAGTCCTGTTCAAATAGTCTTTACCCTATAACATGGTCAACTGCATTTCTCCACTAAGATAAAGACTTTTGCAATTCAAGAGTGATTGTTGCGACAACTCTCTTGCATCATTTTAATGTTCAAACTTCCATCAGAACTTTAGCTTGAGGAGCTGGTTTAAGCAGCAAGAGTTCATCGTTAGTCAACTTACTGTGGAAGAGTTTGAGGCCCGTGTTAAGAAACCAGGATTTCCCATATTTGTTCCTAGTGAATCGTTCCAATCGTTGGGTTGACTTTGCTTTGGGGTTAATTTCCTCACTTCAGTGAAGGGCTTTTAAGAGCAATCTCAGCTGTTTCTGCTCATTCTGTTACTGTTTCTCAAAGCTGCTGCCATGCCATCAGTTGGAGAACTGGGTGAGCTCAAAGACGCCGGTGATGGCGTCCGGCAGAACTGCGATCAAGTAAGTACAAATAGAGGAAATAAGAAATAGCATTGCCTGTGTTCTTCATAAAATTATTTTTGTTATACTTGGTTTTAAACAAAAGCTCTCGTGGAGCAAAATTCTTTGATTTCACTGAAAAAAAAATCTACAAGTTGTGGCTGAACTGACTTAATAAAGGTAAGAATTGATGTTGAAATAGAGAATAAATCATTTACTTCATTAAAATGACCTGCTGTGTTGAGTTTGGAAAGCTCAGTTTGTACTAATAAGAGAAAAAGCGTTCACCAAACTGAAATGGTTCTAATATTGAATTTATTTATGCTTTATTAAATAAGATGTATAACTTGCTTCTATGTTTGGGGTAAAACAAAAATGTTTTGATCAGAGAAATTGAAAATGTCAGAAAACAATCTTGGTTTCTCCACAAAGATCATTTGTGTCACCTGATCCATCTTATGTCAAAATGATTCCCATTTGTTCATCTATTCATTTTTAGTAGTTAATACTAATTCATTTGAAGTCCTATTCTATAGTGTTTTGAACACCCTATAGCAACACCGTCAACAGAACCTCTCTCACAAAATCTTGTATCAGTTTAACGTTGAAACTTCCAGCAGGACTTTAGCTTGAGGGGCTGCCTTAGGTAGTACGACTACATTGTTTATTGCATCACAGTTAGAGAGAGTCCTTTTACTGTGAAAGAGCCAGAGTTCCTCAGAAACAGACTTTGCGTCTTTCAGGAATGCACACATTTGTTTCTATGGAATCATTCCAACGCCTTGCCTCTGGGCTAATCTCATTAAACTGAGGACCTTTTAGAGCAATATCAAACATTTTTGCTAATTTTTCTGTTACTTCAGTTCTGCTTACTAAAGGAATGTTGGATGCTTGTATAATAAAAACATTCAATTACAATGACTGTTACCCTCATGTAAACTTTTGCCATCAATAAATTAAAAGCCAGTATAATTTTAGTAAGTCAAACAACAATTTAAATCAGTTACAAGTAACGGTAAATATCTGACTCTTACAGCTGTCTCTTCATAGGACAATACAAAGCTTCTGCTTCTCCCCCTGATCTTGTGTTTCTGAGCAGTTTTATACGTTCTTACTGACAATCATCAGCTGGTTTGCCTAATTATTTCAATTGCTTCCACCTGCTGTGGTGAATGCCAGTGGAGCAGACCAGCAAAACCAAACAAGTCCCCCAGTTTGCTGCAACAATCTTTGTATAAATATAAAGCACATAAAAACAGCTTATTAATGTAATAAAAAGCAAAAAACTATGTACAAAACATTAAATGAAACTAAAGCAATATAAATAGTACATTTGAAATAGCTTAATTGAGTAAAATATATCTGGATTGTTTTCCAATCATCAAAAATCAAATTAAATCAAACTTTATTTGTATAGCACTTTAAAAAAAATGAATTTCACTCAAAGTGCTTTACATAAAAATGATAACATTTTAAAAACAAAAGATAATGCCCACAAGCCCCATCCCCACCCCTCCACACACACGCACAAACACACATCGACATATTGCCACACCATGAAAGAATAAATAAATACATACTAAAAAGATATAAAGCATAAATCTAGAAATCTGGCTTTGTACTGCAGTGAGGAAACAATATTTTCGGGACCTGTCCACACCAGTGACCCCCCCCAATCAAGTTCACAGAGTACGCTTCTACAGGACCCCCCCCCAGGTCCGAGGAAAGAGCCAGACCCGGGAGATCCCACTGCAGCGACCCCGTTTACTGAGAAAGGTCAACCACTGATGTGGAGGCTCCCTCAGAGGAAGACACTGGAGTTCAAAATGTAAAAGGAGTAAAATAGATTAAAATGAATTAATAAATAGATAATAATAATAAAATAAATAAATAAAAAAACAGATATAAATAAAAAGACAAGTAATATGTGTGTAAAAAATAGACAGACATAATTCAGTAAAAATACAAAAAAAATTGATTAAGTAAAAAAAGAATTAAACTCAGAGTCGAAAATCACACCCAGGTTTCTCATGCATTGAGAAGTTTTATAGTTTATTTAGTTTAGATAAAACAAACTCTCTCTTGTCTTCAGAACCGATCACTAAAACCTCTGTTTTGTCGTGGTTGAGCTGTAAAAAGTTCTCTGCCATCCATGACTTAATGTCTAAAATACAATTTCAGAGAACGTTGACCGACTCTTCATCATCAGGAGACACGGCAATGTAAAGCTGTGTATCATCGGCGTAGCTGTGAAAACAGACGCCATGTCTCCTGATAACATCCCCAAGTGGCAGCATAGTAGTATTGACCTTACTCCTGAAGTTGTCTTCAAAACTCTCACATGTAGCTTTAGTTTTCACTATTTTTATTTTTAGTGAAGCTACAGCATCAATTGCTAACTTTAGTTTGTTGTTAAAATACTCAACCATAAAATCACATGAAGCAGGTGAAATCTGAGCAGGAGTTTGATATAAAATATTGATCAAATTTGCAGCCACATCAGGAGTTATATATCGTTTCCTCACAGTTCTCACTAGAGAACTGAAGTATACGACTGATGTAATAATTCACAACTTTAATACAGTTTTTGTGAATGTTAGCCCAGATTTTGTGGCAGAAGTACCATATCAGGAAATTAGTCAATGTAGTGAAAAATTATAAAGCATCCTACGATCTGTTTAATGTCCAAACTTCCAGTCTGGGATTTTAGCTTTAGGTGCTGACATTGTTTGGAATGAACATCATTTTATTGCATCACAGTTAGAGAGAATCGTTTTACTGTGGAAGAGTTTGAAGATAGGCTTTCTAAGAACCAGGTTTTGCTACTTTCCTCTCCGGATTGCCCATATTTGTTCCTACAATATCCTTCCAACTGTTGGGTTGTCTTGCCTTTAGGCTAATCTTCCCACTTAAATTGAGAGCGTTTGAGACCAGTCTCAGACATTTTTGCTCATTTCTCTGTTATTGCTGCTTCATCCCAAAGCTGCTGCCATGTGTGCAGAACTCAGTAAAACTCTAGACGCCAATGAGGAAATCCAGAAAATCGCTGAACAAGTAAGTAAAAATAGAGTGTATCATTTCAAAATAAGATTACAAGTTTCATGACATTTTTTGTTCATGAAATTATTTTATCACACTTGGTTTTAGGTCAAAGATGGCTTCGACAAAATGGCAGACAGATGCTTTGTTTATCTACAGTCAATACAGTACAGGTATCAGAGTGAGGATGGAACATTGTACTATATAAAGGTAAGAACTGTTATTGCAAAACAGAGAATAAACATCTACTGTGCTAAAAGTGGTTTAATTTACCTATTTATTTAATTGAATGAGTTATCTGGTTTGAAAAGCTCAGTTTATACCAAATGTATAAAAACAATTGCACTAAACTCAGATGAGATTGCTCTGTAAATACATTTTATTTAAATATGGAAACACAAAACATATTTCTTGCTTTTCTCTTTAGGTTTATGCCTTTGTTAATGAAGACGAATCCTACTACTTTCACCTGAAGATTTTCCAGAAACCTTCAGACAAACCAGGAAATCTTGAGCTGATGGCCGTTCAAGGCAACCATGACTGCAAGGACCCAATTGTGCCTTTTTAAGGAGACCATACATCCATCAAAGCATCATTGCCTGTAACCTTTACATTTATCCAGCTTTTCATTGTCTTACAATATCTGCCATGTAATTATCTGCATCGCTACTGTAGACTGTAGTTGTTCATTCAGGACAACACTTTTGTACAAGATATGTGGACAATAAAAGCAGATTTGTTCTGACTCTATCTTGTCTCTCTTTATCATTTCTGGAAGCGCATATGAGGAAAAAAAGTCAGATCTTTTTGCTGTTGTGGCTCCCCATTTAAAGCGATATGTTCTGGGGTGTCAGGGTTCGATTTAATATATTTTTGCTGTGACTTAAGAACTTAAGACAGAGTATGTGTTTTGAGGCCAAACTGTTATTGAAATTATATTTTGACATTTCAGATCAAATTGAAAAAAATCTTTGAAAAAATGTTCTGTTTTTATTACTTTTTCTATGGGGTGATTTCTTGATGTGTAGATATATAATATCTTATAAACCCTTTCTATCACATCTCAAACTATCTTGAGTGTTTTACATAATTCCGAAAAACCCTCCGTTCTATTTTGTTTCCACTAGAACAGACTGGGGCTGCACGGTGGCGCAGTGGTTAGCGCTCTCGCCTCACAGCGAGAAGGCCCCGGTTCGAATCCCGGCTGGGACCTTTCTGTGTGGAGTTTGCATGTTCTCCCCGTGCATGCGTGGGTTTTCACCGGGGACTCCGGCTTCCTCCCACCGTCCAAAAACATGCCTCATAGGTTAATTGGTGACTCTAAATTGCACCTGGGTGTGAATGTGAGAGTGGATGTGTGTGTGATTGAGGCCCTGTGACAGACTGGCGACCTGTCCAGGGTGTACCCCGCCTTCGCCCTTCAGTAGCCGGGATAGGCTCCGGCACCCCCGCGACCCCGAAAGGGACAAAGCGGTCAAGAAAATGGATGGATGGATAGAACAGACTGTTTTACATATAATCTTCTTGGGACTAATGTTAGGAAAACTGTCAGTACCAGCCAGAAAGTGAGGCCAAACAACAGAGGCAATGAAAGAAAAAATCTGGACTCTTTTCTAGGAAAACGTTTTTTTTTCAAGCACACAAAAATGAAAAACTTAAAAACATTACCTACCTTTTTCTCCATAGGTCAAATTTATATAATTGTGTTGACTGAGATTATTGTCGTTTTACTTTTCTTAATTTTTGTACTGATACAATCTGATACTGATTAGTCATTGAGTCTTGAACCTTAAACTTTGTTAGTTCATTGCTTTGTTTTTGACTATAAACATTGGTGATGAAGTTGCTGTTCTGATTACCGCCACAAGACTCTATACAGAAACACTTTTGGACAAAAAATGTTGAAACTTAATAGAAAACATTTAAAAATGTGTGAATTAGTATCAATTTCAGGTCACTTAATAATCATAAATACATTCTATAAACATATGAGATTAAGGCAGAGAGACCGAACTGAGAAGTTGAAAAGAAAACAGCAGCTGGTATTGTAAGTACTGTCCAGCAGAGGTCAGTATTGTGTCCTGTACCGTTTGTCTCATTGATGTATGAATTCATAAGCTTGCAATGTCAGTTCGTCCACTAGATGGTGCCAAAACTCACTTTGGCTACTTCAATATAAATCGACTGAGCCTGCAATTTATTAGATAAAAAAATGAGTTTAAAAAAACATTTATGAGAGATGTTCAGCTAAAATGGATGAAAGCACACATAGGACTACCATATCATGTCACCCTGAGAGAAACTTGCATATAAATTGTTCTAATGTATTGTGAAGAAACTGATGAGATACAAAAATGTGTGAAAGTCCAGAGACTCTTATCTTAAACTTAATCCAAACATTAAACATATTTGGCAGATTGTAAGATTTTTAAAGAATTTATTTGTATAATTGAGTATAAAATGTGTTTTTTGATCTAACAACCATGCACGAACTCTGTCCTTCTGTCACTTTTCCTTTAAGATGTTATTCTATCCTCCAACAGTCAGACTGCAGCTTCTCCATCGAAAAGTCTGTGTTGCTCAGCAACAGCCCCAAAACATCACATCTCTTGAGAAGATCTACAGGGAAAAAATGATCAAAATAACAGCTACAGTGTGTGCAAATCTGCTGAAGACCTACAGGAAACCTTTGACCTCCATCATTGCCAACAATTACAAAGTATTGTAATTATTTTCTGCACCATTATACAAATAAACTATTTCAAAATCACACAATGTGATTTCCACAATTCTTTTTTTTTTCTGCCTCTCACAGTTTAAGTGTATCTATGATGAACATTACAGACTTCTCTCATATTTTAAGTTGGACAACTTGCAAAATCAATGACTGCCAAATACTTTTTTGCCCCACAGTAATAAAGTTTAACTATAGTTTGAATGGCTTACAGAAAGCTTCAAGTTACTCTTAAAATTATGTTAAAAAAAAAACAGATCCAGTCACTTGAAAATAGTTCACTGTCTTTTAAAAAACTCTTTTGTACAATAGTTCTATTCAAGAAAGAACACTGAAGACTCATACAAAGATGGTAATGCAGTACAATGATCACATGACAGAGGGGAGGGGAGTTCTGGGACAGTTTAGCCGCCTGCAGCATGGACTCGCCAGCAGCTCAGGTTTCCTGTCCTGGTCAGATTTTTGGACTTTGAGCAAAATGTCTCCCAGCTTCAGTTCACCTTCGGAGGAGTATAGTGGATCCTGCACCTTTCATTGAAAACCTGGAGAAAAAAAAAACAAATTAAAGATGAGACAAAGAGATCTGAAAAAGCATTCAAACTAGAAATTTGACATTACCTTCAGACTTCTATCGTTGACAACTTCTTCAACATTCAGCTCAGACTGCATTAGCTTTAACTGGAGAAAAAAAAACACACTTATGAAACCTTTGTACAATGTATTAGACTGCTTCAAAGACGCAGGAGGAAAATTTATTAAATAATTTTCTAATATTTGTTGGTAGAATTGCTTAGAAAAAAAATATTAAAACTATAATTTTGGGGCAGAACTTTCCATTTATCCAAAATTTGACAAATAAAATAATAATAAAAAAAGAATCAAGTTCAAACATCTTGGATTTAGCTTTCACCCCCCCCCCCCCAAAAAAAAAAAAAAAAAAAAGTAAACAGACCTCAGAATTGAAAATCCATGTATGCTAAATAGGCACTTGGTTGCTATAGTTACCATAAGAAGTCTCACCTTGGTTTGCTCCTTTCGGAGCTGTTTGATTAGTCCCAGATTTTCACTTTCTTGCGCCCGTTGTTCACGCAGCTTTTCCACCACCTCAGATGTTTGAGCTATGCAGGTCTTAATGGCTTTGTCTCTGTTCAGATGAGCCTCCATCATCTGTGGATCCAGAAAAAGCACACAAATTTTAAAGGTTATCTGATTATCCGTTGACTTTTTTTGTGGTCACAGTAACTCACAGACTCATAGAGCTGCTTGCAAGTTTGCGTAGCATCTACTTTTCCTGAGAAGGACACTGTGGGCACAGTAGTGTTGAGAGCGTGGACAATTCGGTCATCTATGGTGCGCATCACCTTCAGGACTTCCTAGAAAAACAACAGTTAAAAGGTTAACTACAAATGTAAATTACTTTTTTTTTATGTTTTTTGGTGTGTGAGCTACAACACTTACACTTTGCTTAAAAGCATTTCAAAAAGGTTTACTGATAGCTCAGAATCTACAGCAAAGTTATTTTGTTAATTTAAGCCATATAGTTGCAAAAAAAGCAATTAAGACTGCAGGCTTGGGTCTCCTTTCTTAATGAAGGCATCCTGCTTTACACAAGATAAGAGCTAAAATAAATTTCTAGCCCATTACTAAGGCATCTTAACAAATGCATTAAAAAAAGATATCATTCGATTAGCACTGATGTTTTTATTCTCTAATCAAAATTAAAACAAAAATCGGCCAAAAAAATACTTGAATTTTAAAAAAAGTGTATTGTAGCTATATAATTAAAACAATAGACTTTATCAAACTTTTAAGCAGAAGTTATGACATATTTGTGTGTTTCATCCACTTGTGATACATATATAAAACTTGTGTAACTGTCTAAGTATCTTCATATGTAACTCTCCTTTTTGATTTTGTTTGTATTAAGGAGTGAGTGCATTTATTGTATGGTGGCAGGCCATTCGTTGATTTGTGTGTATGGAAGCTGATAGCTGATCTGGACATCTGTGACCAAGTTCGGTCTTTGATAATGTCTGGATCCTTGAACTTTGCAGAATGTGACCATCGAGCGATCAGCTGCCACACTTTACGTAGTAAATTACAGGCTTGTTTGTATTTCTCAAAGCAATACAGGTTGAAACTGGTGTTTTTATGTGACTAGTTGAAAGAACTAGTGAGTTTTTGGTCAAATTTACCTGAAATAACGAGAAGTCCTCACAGTTTAACGTTGCAACGGGCGCCGCCATTGTGGACTGCAAAGGTCCTTCGTCAGAGCGATGCAAGTGTTCCAATTAGTGCCTGACTAGAGTTTTAAAGTAAAATAAAATAAAAAGGTAACAGGAGAAAATATATTTTCTTTTTTGCTTACATAATACGCTCGAACAAAGGACAGAATGTCAACCATTATAATATTTAGTTTTATCCTTGTTTTTTATTTTCTTTTTTTTTCCGAAGCATGTCTTTCTCGACTCCCATCATGCTAAAACAGCCAAAATTGTTGTGGTTACATTTTTACCTGCATAAAAACTTAACAAATTCAATCAAAATTAAAGAAGTATTGAACCTTTAGTTGTGAAAAAACTTAAAGTCAAATGAGACTTTTGAGCAGGCAGAGCGGGCAGCCTTTTTCGGGCTCTGTTTGTGCTGTTTAGTTGACTTTCAGCAGCAGGCGGAGGTTGCAGTCTGCGCTGTTAGTCGCTGCTGATTTTCATGACCGCGTTGGCCTCCTGGTACTTTTAACATTTAAAAGAAAAGCATCATGAATTTCCTCAGAAATCGCCTTTCCTTCGGCAACCTCTTGGGTTTGTAACACTTTTACTTTTAAATCGTGCGTTGTTGCTAAAGCAAAACAGCTAGTTAGCATATATTCCTTTCGGTTTATTCCTACTTATTGTTAAAATTGGGGTTGATTAACTTATTTTAAAGTTTTTTGGATTAGTTTGTTTATGTTCTGGGTATAAACACCGTAAAAAGGCGTATATATATGATTGGCACTTGTTTTGTTATCTGATAAGTGTTTATGGATACTTTGACTTCCTCTGTTGACAGCTACAATTCTGTATACAATATAGTTTTATTTAAAATCAGCTCCTAAATAGTTGACACTTATTTTGATAACTGTTTTGTAACAGTTTTAGACTAAGTCTGTCTAATTAGTAAAAGTTAAAATTAATTAATTAAACATAAAAAAAGAGTCTGTAATGTTTTTTCTTTTAAAAAGAATATTAAAAGTAAATTGTGATATAGGTTTAAAAGAAAGTGAATTGAGAAGCTAATTAAAAATAATAAACATAAAAAAGACTGATTCTTTTCTGGCCTATGCTTTAAAATTAACTGCACAAGAAATAACGCTTGCTTTCCTTTTAGCAGTGATTTTCTTATGTATTATTTCATTTTTTTTTTTTTTTTTACAGACCAGAGGCGTAGAGGGATGTGCAATAAACCACAGGAGGTCAAACCAGAGTCTTCACACCCAGCCTCTGCACAAAATGGTATTTTCTACTGCTTCAAAGTACTTTATTTGTCAGAAATTTACCAAAGTTCTTCATACATTCTTCTGTGGATACACAGTGTTCTTTCTTTTGTTCAAAGTATAAATGTTTGTTTTTAGTCTCAAAGGATTGAGGGGACAGGAAATGGGGTGACCGTACAAGCATCACAAATTAGTGAGAAGGATGTGAATAAACTGGCGTGATTTTAGTTTGTTTGTGCATTAATTTTTTACTTCTTTCCAGTACAACCTCGGGCTTCATTCAGAGTCCCAGGCTACAAACCCACAGATTGGGACAAAAAGATCTTTTTGTGGTCGGGGCGCTTCAAGTCAGTCGACCAGATACCAGAGACCGTGTCGTAAGTAGAGCTTTCCTGTTTATACCAGACCTCCCTGCACACTCTTGTCTGATTGCCCCAGCATCACAAGAACAGAGCTAACTAACTGGATGAGCGGTCTTTGCAGTTTGTGGCTGGTCCTCTGAGACGGCCATAATTCAAACAGGGCATCTGTTTGAATACAGATAATTACTGTGGTTCCTGACATCAGGGTGGAGATCTCACATCTGATCTGCTGCAGTGATTTAAAAAAAAAAAAAAGATCTGCTTGTTATGCAGGGACGGTGCAGCTGTTCCGCGTGCTGCTCTTTCAGTGTAAAGCAACCAAAACAAAGCCGAAATGTGGGGCGGAATCAGGTTGACTAGATTTCTGTTAAAAATATTGACATATGACACTGAGATAAGCTAGCGTAACAGGTAATAATGCTTTTATGGAATATGCAAGTCATTGTTAACAGGGCAAAAAAAAATGAAAAAAAAATAATCTATGAAGGACATAACAGATTATTTGTTATTGTTGCTCAGAAGTAATATCCCATCTTACAATAATACTAATCAAATAACTTGCATGTCACTTTTGAATTACTTTTCTAATAGCATTTGCAAAGTTGGCATAATTTGAAGAAATAAATGTAAGAAACATTTGGAGAACAGCGAAATATTGGATAAAAGTGATTACTTGTAGTTTTTTTTAGTAAAGTGAAAACACAGGAAGCATAATTTGAGAACAAATTTTTCACCTTAAGTCAGTTAAATCCATAAAAAATGTTAAGCTTATTTGGAATTTTGGTAAAAAAAAATTAAGTCAAAATGACTTTGAGAAAGCTCAGGGTAAAAATAATTTTTAAAGTTTTCTTTCTTTATTTTCTGTTATTCCATCATTGGCTTTCTACTTTGAACAGTCACAATTTAGTGAAATTAATCATATTTAACTTAATTATTTGCATTGTTGTACTTTGAAAAAAAAAAAAAAAAGTCA
>NC_050531.1:9111185-9177550 GCF_002922805.2 Oryzias melastigma | reverse complement strand
GGAGTCGAACTCGCCACTTATGCAGTGGGAGGCAGCGTTGCTGTCAATTGAGGTAATGTCTGACGCACGTCCCGGACGGTGGATAAGTACAAATCGTTCTCCGGCGTTTGACATTCCTAAATTCCTATTGTTAAGGGTTTAAAATAAAGAAAATAAAACTGTATTTTTTAATAGCGAGTCCCTGGAAAAACTCACTATTTATAATATCGCTGAAATAAAAATGAATTGGGGAAACTCCAGTCAGTCGACTCGTGTCCTCCAAATCCTCTACCGACGTAAATAACATTTCCTCTGGATTAATCAGCCTCCTCTCTACATGATCCTCTATGAATGAACATGTCATTTTCGTTTCTACGTGGTGAAAACGTGACGTCTCTAACGTGAATGTTCTCTAAATGTTCATGAGGAACTCATATTTGATCATCTTTCACTTTAAAAAGTGGCGGAGACTGCAGAGAACTCTAAGTTTCCTGAAGAAAACCTGCTACCGACCAGGTTTCGTTCACAGACTCAGTTACCATAGTGATTGATTCTGAGTTCATCCTAACCTGCTTCTTGGAACGGGCTTGGTTTCGCCCACTTTCCCGGGTTTGAGTTATCCCTCTTTCTGGAACCGAAAACTCAGAGTTTTGCCGAATTTGGAGTTCACGAACTCAGAGTTCCAACAAAACCTGCTTCTTGAAACGGGCCCCAGAACTAATGCTTCTATTTTCATCTAGGAGACACTGAAGTGTTTCTTTGTAGAATTTTAAAGAGTAAAAATGCTTTTTTTAGCTGAATCACTTTTTACTGATGCTTAAAAACTTACATTAAATTTAAAGAAAATAGTGCACATTTGTATATGGAAAACGGTGAATTGTTTCAATGAAATGGACTCGCTTAGCACTCAAGAGTTCATGAAACAACTTTTATGCAAATGGAATAACAGGCAACAGATGCACAAACTCAATACAACAGTAATGAACAGAAAAAATTTGGACATCTCGCTGAAATTTCAATAAATGAAATGATAAAGAGAACTTGGTAAACAAACATTCAGTTGTGCTAACTAAGGACCACTAAGATTCTTCTTTTTTCTTTGTTCGAATTATGGGAACAATTTGTATTGTAATCAAATTATGGCACCATGACATGAAAGTTGCTAATCCCCCAATTTACCAAGAATAAAAGGCCTTTAATAAAAGACCACTAAGTAGTAAACAAGATTGATTTGGTGAAATTAATTAGGAAAATACTACCTCAACATGTGCCAGAAAGTTATCAATAATTTTTTTTATCTAAGCAACTACATGTTTTGTTTAGGCAGCATGATGGTCTGATTGTGACACGTTTCTACTGACAGCTTTAGTCCACAATTACCTTGATTCCCCAACTAGAAAGCGTAAACAGTGTAAGCTTGTTTATAGCAGAAGGGGCACCATCAGTACACCACCTTTTTACCCCTTGCATCCAGAAGAGGGAAGAGCAGTGTTGTCATCCAAACAAAAGCAAATAGGAAATTCCTGTCAATGAGCAAGCAACAGTCCAGAACTAAAGTGCTGCAAATGAAACTGGTTTAGTAAAAATTCTCGCTGGTTTGCTGCTGGACTGAATCCAGGATTATATATAGTCTGTTTTCGTCTTGTCCAAGTCCGTCCAATAGTTTCAGTGCAAGGGAAGACTCCTATGACCCATGGTTCCATGGGGTTATTCACATCACACCAGAAGGCAGGAGGCAGTTTAAACTCGATAATGGAGCCTGTGCAGGTGAAGATATCCCAATACTGGTTAGAGGAATGATATGAGATCCAGGAGGGAATCCGAGCAGTGTGCTTTGTCACTGACAAGTTCTAACCCCGTGGCGAAAGTCAAGTTTTTAATTTGTCCATCCGCAATTAGAGAGAAGGGAATTCAATCTCGCGCTTTGAAGTCACTTGTGCCTTGTAGGGCGGTCAGCTGAGCCCTGTGATCCCGCCCCGGTGGCACAGTCGGAACATGCGGTCAACATGTTGTGGTCAGTCCAGTGTTTAGGTTAGATTATTCTCTGCGTGTGAAGCTGGAGTGAGCGTAGATCCCGTCCAGGTATATGTCCTGCAAGTCCATTAATGCTTTAGACAAGTGGTGCAGCCCAAACACTTCCACTAACTCAGAAACGAAGCAGGAAACCCTCTGAGTACGGCGGGGATCCTTCATTTGGATGAGCACGGAAAGTAGTCGAAAGAGAAATGAGTGGTGTTACAATGTGCTAGTGGGGTATACATGGACCGGAGCAGGTCATGAAAGGTTCAGATTCTAGGAAAGTCGGCACAACACAGAAAAATAAGCAGAACCTTCACAAACTGGCTGATTATTCTTTAGAAACTGACCCATGTCGGACGTATGCAGACACGCGTGCTCTTGTAATCTTAAATTCTTTTTTTTTTTTTCTTTTTTAAATAAATGCAATAATGATTAATTCCACCCCGCTAACAGCACATTGAGGAGCGGCTGCTGGAAGCTAACACCACCCTTGATCTTGCCTGCGGGCAGAGATTGACAGAAGTGAACGTAGGTGAGAATGAGGGAGGAGCTCAGGAGGAGCCGAGGATTAACATTATAGCTGGAAGCCCTCCATTGGGGCTTCACACTGCTGGAAGAGAAACTGCTGCTGCTGCAGGTCGACGGCCGGAGCCAGAGACGGGTCTTCATCTTCACTGTTGAAGTAGCGCTCGATCAGGTCGAACGCTTTCTGGTAGATTTCCTGGTTCTCGTGGCCTTGAAGGAACTCCAATTTGTCCAAACCTGAGAGAAAGAGGGGAAAAGGAAAAATAAAACTTACATACATTAAGATCTGGCATTTAATGACCATTTATTAACAGAAAATACAAATATTTGAATATTTAAGTCTGATAGATGAAACAATACAATTTGGATAAGATTAAACAACAAAAAACGAAACAACTCATCAGAATATAACTGTATTAAATGTGTGAACATTCACCATAGGCCTCCTCCAGGAGTGCACAGTAAGGGTTAATTCCGCCACCTCTTTTGGCTTCAATTTCTCCCAGTCGCAAGATGTTTTCGAGACCATTTAGAGCCACTTGAACTATTTTGGAATCCATGAGTGTGAGCAAATCACACAGAGGTTTTATACAACCAAGTTCCACGAGAGTCCTGCAGGGGGCAGCACACACAGAGATAAAAACAGGTGTTATATCACTCAAAAAGTAAACGTCTGTGGATCAACTGTGTTTGCACAGCATTAGTCAGGTAAGCAAACTTGCTTACTTCAAGATACAAAGTAGAGCCACCTTCAGTATGAACAGCATTTAGAAGCTTTGTCTTTATTTATTTATAGAGTTTAAATATATTAAGAATTATTTTTAATGACAAAAATTGAGCCTCAATTTAAAAAAAAACTAGTATAATAGCAATTTATTACCGAATCTGATCTCCAGAACCTCCAGAAGTGGCATTAGTAATGGCCCATGCCGCCTCCTTTCTTGTGCGAAACTCTGCAACCTGAAGGATGTGAATGAGAGGCGGCAGCAAGCCTGCATCTATTACCATCTGTGAACAAATAAAGACAGTTTCTGAGTACATTAGAAATATTTAAATACCGTATTTTTCGGACTATAAGTCGCACCGGAGTATAAGTCGCAGGGGCCAAAAAATGCATAATGAAGAAGAAAAAACCATACATAAGTCGCACTGGAGTATAAGTCGCATTTTTTTAAGTAATTTATTGTACAAACTGGTTGAAAAAACGATATTACATCATCCTGGAAGGTAAGTTATAACATTCATAAGTGAATAGAAAACAGGCTTAATATGTGTCAACACATATTCACATATTAGCATCATGAAAAACGAAAAGGTGTAGCATTTATATAACATAACAGTTTTATTTAACTATAGCCTCAAGAACTCATCAACTTTGAATCTTTACTTTAATTAATTGCACGCAATCTCACTCCATATCACTAAATCCGTTAAATTCTTCGTCCTCTGTGTCACGTCTGAATAACTAAAGTAAATAAAGTAATTGCATAGATCACCATAAGAGGGCACTCTAGACTTACGGTCCATATCTCATCATTAAAAATTCGTATATAAGTCGCACTGGAGTATAAGTCGCAGGGACATTCAATCTATGAAAAAAACCGCGACTTATAGTCCGGAAAATACGGTACTCGCCCTCAAGCCAACATACTTCATAAAAAGCAGACCTGTATTTGTGCTCGATTCCCTGCTGTGATGTTCGAGATTGTCCAACAAGCTTCTTTTTTGATAGACTCCTTGGGGCTGCTGAGCAGGTGAAGTAGTGACTGAAGGGCTGAGCAGTTCAGAATCACCTAGAATACACAAAATTAAACATAAATCTAACAATTATGAATAAAAAAGGCGCTTTAGGTTAATTTGTGCAGTTTTTGTTACCTGTGTCTGCAGATCATCTCCAGTGACGATGTTTCCGACGGCCCTCAGAGCCGGAGAAACCACCTTATAATCAGAATGCCTAGATGGGACACATTGATAAGATTTTATAAAATAATGTTCACACTAAATACAAATCCAACATGTCAATCCATACAGGAGGGCAAAAACATGCATTAGGTTTATTATTATTGAACTACAATCCTACTTTTTCAACAATAATTATGCCATCTGAAGTATCTGCTGATGTTTTCATTGTATTTTTAACGTTTGCTTACAAAAGTAGTTCCACCAGTCTGCGACAAACTCCCGAGTCAATAACAGCCTGGATTTTGTCATTGGGGCCATCAGATAAGTAGGAGAGTGCCCAGCATGCATCAGCAAGGATGTCTGTGTCGTTGACAAACAGCAGCCAAGACAGCACGTTCAAACAGGGGGACACCTATGGAGAACATGGAGACAAGAGTAGTAAGAAGTAAACACGAATTCTGCAGGTTATGTTGCTCCTTTCTCAATTCACACTCTCCCAAGATCTTGCAGGATTTTTTTTTTATTGTTGCAGAAACCAAAAGACTGGAGTTGCAGCTGGTTTTTTTTTAAGTTTTGATATTTATAATAATTTTGCTAATTTTTATTTTTAAATGGTTATTTTTCCTCAATATATTAAAGTGCAAAAGTGCAAGACTGTTCAATGTTTGCTTTTGTTGTGTAATATAGTTACAGTAGAAGAGAAGGAGATACTGCTGCATTTACCCAATGAACCCTGGGAGATATCGTGCATCATGATAAAGGTGCTGGTGGTGTGGGTCTCAGAGATGAGGTATTTTATACATATTTAACACTCAATGACACCAGAACCTGCAGCAAACTGCACCTCTAAACACAAACATTAACTGTAAATTTTGTTGTGAACAGAGATTTTATCAGCCATGTTGGAACAACGAAGTTAAGCCCGTTTGGTTGGTTAGACTGATGACATACGTATTTGAGCTTCTAAACTTGATTGGCAGAAGAAGTTTGACAATTTTTCCAAAATGACTTACATTGGACAAAAATCCGGTGATTGAACTTGATTACAATGTTTATAAAAACTTTCTGGAATTGGTTGAATTTGCAAGAATTGGTGCAATCACAACCTCGCAAAGTTCTGGAGGGTCTGTCAGCTATGACCGACTGTACTTTGTAACTTTACTTGTTCCTTGGCAATGTACAAAATGTATTTAAAAAATTACCTTAGAGAAATCCGGAGGAGGATTTTTGCCTCTGCACAGGTTTGAGAGCGCCCACACTGCATTCCTCATCATCGTCAAACGATTCTGTTTAGCCAATAGTCTGGGAAAAAAATGAGTCTACTGTTAAAACCTGTGTTATTTCATATTTCTTATTTCAGTAGAGCTTTTTTTTTTTTGTTTACAATGAACTGCTACTTACTGGATCAGGGACGGTAGAATATTGCAGTCTATGACGAAGTCTCTGCATTCTGTGCTATCACCTGCTATGTTCCCCAAAGCCCACACTGCCTAAGGAGGGAAGTAATCACTCAAGTTAGATAACTAATATAAGGAGAATTCAATAATATGCCATCTTTTTGAAAATAAGAATATGAAAAGAGATAAATGTTGGCAACAAAAATGGGAAACTTTTCCTCACCTGTTCCTGCACGTCTTCAAAATCTGAAGCGAGCATCTCTATGAAGATGGGAACAGCTCCCGCCTGAATTACGACCCTCGTCTGGTGGGATGTGCCTGAAGCGATGTTGGTCAACACCCATGCAGCTTCAAACTAAGAAAAACATGAGCAATTTATCTCAGGACAAAGAAAAAAAAACATCCAAAAAGAATATAGTTTATGTTTTTCAGATATTAAACTATTTTACCTGCAATGTGCAATTTTCTCTTCTTTTTAGGAACTCCACAAAACGCTCAACCACCCCTGAAGTGGCAATCACCTCATCAATAGGTGGATTGGGCTCTGTTGGAGACAAAATGGAGGAGAAAATGTGTTTTTAAACATAAAATCAAAAAAGAAAATTCTTTGGTTATTTTTGTAATAGCAAAAAAATTAAATAAATAAAGATAATACAGTAAACTCAATTCAGAAATGATGTATTTGAACATGAACATTATTGCTTCTAGTTCTAAATCACTTAGTGTCTAGTTGTTGTTAAACAGTATACTCCATCTATACAGTCATTCATTGCTCTCTGCAATGAACAAATACATACAGAAGAGGTTGGCATGCAGCTAGACATTTACCTTTAGAAAGGAGTTTTCTAAAGCGCTGTGTGCCTATTAGCTGCTGCTCAGGAGAGCTGGAGAAAATCATCTGAATCATGTCTTCAGAAATGACACCAGCCTTTGCAGAAAACAGTAAAACCAATAAAATATCAGTCAAATTCATAGTAAAACATGCAACAAATTAATTTAAAAAAAGTAAATAAGATTTATTGAACAAATTCTCACTCCAAATGGGTCCATGTTGTTAGCCTGGGATTCCAGATAACCACTATCTGCCATTCCATCATCCTCCAGGGCGCCATCATCCTCCACAGTGGCAACATTTCTTCTTTTAAATAGCTGAAAAGACATAGACCTTAAAGTTTTACAAAGAATGAAGTAAAACATAATTTGTTTTTATTATAGCACCAAAAAATCCCTGCCGTTACCAGTTTTTATCATTTTTTATAGGTAAATGACTCCATACTGTACAAACTTCAGCAATTTATGCTGTTAGAAATAAGTTCATATTATCGATGGATGGATGGATGGGTAGAAAGTTTACACTTTACTTACTTGTTCATCTTTCTTCTGTTTTCGGAGCTGCAGGCCTTCTTCTTCCCTCCTTCTTCTCATCTCATCTGTGTTGAGAGACTTGTTCTTGTAGCTCTTCAATCGGGCATTGTCCTTCCCTTGACTCATTGTGCAGCCTGAGAAAATGAAGAAGTTACTAGCATGGTTGGTCTAATTTGAGCAGAACTTCTGTGTTAACCACAGATCCTGGTAAATGTTGTAGATGCAATGTAATGTCAGTTTTTTCTTTTAAATGTTGAATATTTCTTCGGGTTTTCATGACAATCACCACAAAGTATAGCTAAGTTAAGAATGGAGCTTTATTTGTCGTTTTCAGACGCCTCAAACAATATCATCAAGATTGTCAAAAAGGCTTGTAGCCATTAGCTAGTATGCTAGCTTTCGGTATGTTTGTACAATATCATTACTGTGAAACAAATGACTTTTTATTTAATTTATAGGGAGATAAGAGTTCTCATTAGCAACCCAGACATCAGAAAACCTATAGGAAAAAATGCTATTTTACTCAATTCCCCGCATGGTTAGCTTGTTAATGTCACAGCTCTTGTTAGCCTGTGTTGCTAACGAGCTAGCTGGACGTTAGCTTAGCCGAGAACCCCGAATAACACAACCTTTTTAACTGCTTATTTGTCACCAAACTTAAGCACACACACATTAAAACGGTCTATTCGCGAGATAACAGCGTTAAAAGTATAGAACAACAATGTGTAGATATGTTATACATACCTGTCAGTTTAGGTTTTATAATCCCCTAAATCGCTAGGCCACCGCTTCTGCTGCCGTCGCCGGTAAGTCACTACGCATGCGCGAAATGAGCGTCTTCATTGAAGCTCCTTTAGCCCCACCCACACGAGGAGCTGACGCTGTAAACAAGCGAATAGTCGTGAAATTTGGCACAAAATCTAGTAATATGGTTCGCTATTGTCGTTTGGTTTTGAAGCACAGTCGGTGTGTGTATATAGCAGTTCGATCGAGGCCTGAAAACGTGCTTTTAGACTTCAAAGAGTCGTCGCGCGTGCGGCACCTGCCCAGGCGCAGGTGTGTTTTTAAAATGTTTTTGAAGTGGTCCTGACCAGACGGCCCGGCGCCGGGGTGGACAGCGTGCCCATCCAGATTTAAGTGGTCTTGAATGTTTGGGTTTCAAGGGATTAAAAGTGATTCATTCTAAACAAAAGAAATAGCAATTAATATATCGTGAAATTTAATTCGAAGAAGACGCATTTAAAATGACCCATTTGGCGCTTAAATTCAAATCTATTGATCAGCATATATTTTGTTACTTAATTTAACCTTCTTTTTTTATGCTTAAAAGTAGGTGTTACATCTAAAAGATGCTGTTTATATAAAGAATAAACCATCTGAGTACCAAATCATCCTCTATTGTTTAGGTTTTATTTTGAAAGTCTTTAAATTTGAGACAAACTGATCTAAATTGTTTTTCCAAAAATGTCCTCGGTGCAGAAAACAGTAGATGCCCGGAGCGCACACCTCGACTGCTTCGACATGTGGCACGACTACATGAACTTGAGCGCGCTCCTCTGTGCGCAAAGGCTGCGCAACCCCGAGGAGCCCAAGCAGGAGCCAGCGGCCCAGTTGCGCATCATCCGGACGCAGAGCTCCGCAGAGACCGACTCGGTCAGCAGCCTCTCGGACACCAGCAGCGGCGGGAGCCCCGCAGAATACTGCAGCTTCTGCAAGCAGAACGGGGAAACCAAGCGGGTCTACCGCTCGCACGCGCTCAGGTCGGGCGACAGGAAGGTCACCTGTCCCATCCTCCGAAACTACACCTGTCCCATCTGCGGAGCCACTGGAGACCGCGCACACACGCGCAAGTACTGCCCGCAGGCGCGGAGAGAGGAAGCTGCGAGGATGCTGCCCTCCTACAAGTTCTGGTGACTGATGCTGATCCCACTGGAGAGACTTTATCACCATCGTTGACACAATGTTTTCAGTTTAACACCAAAGGAGAAGCCAACTTACTCGTTAAAACTATTGCAGTTCCATGTTTGGCTTTAAAATCTCTGTTATCCATCTGCAGCTGAATAAGATTTCCAACTTTGAAAACATTTTTTCTATTTTTTATGATTTTGTAAAACCGAGCATGTTGTGTTTTTATGCAAAATGTTTTATATATTTATATTTTTTTTCAAGTTTTTTATTGAAGCAACAATAAATCGTTTTTAAAATACTTCTCAGAAGTTTTATCTTTTTAAAATCTTCAACCACAATGACATCATATTTTCCCGCATGTTTGATTGTACTTGAATTAAGGTGTGGAGATGTAGCCTATATAAAAAAATATTTATACTCATGTAAAGATTAACTAACCATTTCATAACTGTGTTTGAGAACACACAAAAAATTCCTGTGAAATCATTTTTGGAGCCTTTGACAAACAGAAAAAAAAATCTGGAATGCTATGTGGCAAGTGCTGCTATTTCCTAAAAAAAATAGAAAAAAAAAACGCTTCTCTTAAAAAATGTGTTTTAGCTTGATTTTTGGGGAGTTTTATGCTCATATCAAGGCATGTTATTTACCAAATCTTCAAAGTTTTTTTTGTATTCAGCAGTTTTTTTTAACTGATGAGAATAAATGTTAATCATCAAGAATCCCAAAAAATATGATTTATAACACAAAAGAGTTTTTACTTATATTATTAATTTTAAAAAATATTGCTTGGTAAGAAATACATCAATTAGCATTTTTTATTTAATCTCACATTTTAAAAAAAATATGTTCAGTTAAAATAGTAGCTCTAGATAAAAATAAAATATCTCCAGCAACAAAAATAATACTTTTAAATTGTTATTTAAAAAGGGTATTTTGAATAAAAAACTCACAAAAAACGTGGTTTCTCTTAAAAATACGTTTTAAATTGGATTTTAAATGACTACAAAAACTCATACAAGCTGAGTTATTTACCAAATCCTCAAATCTGGGTCCTGTCTTTATGGTCTTAAAATATTTGAGAATTTTTGGCTTAAATTGCCACTTAGAGTTATTTAAGACATTATCTGGAAATGTAGTTCATAGAATTGTGAAGACAGCTTTTTAAAAATAATATTTTATTTAAAAATCATTGATGCATTAAAAAAAACATCAGTCAGGAAATGTTTTTTCTATCATATATTTTTAAAAACAATATGGATGATTAAAACAGTGCAGCTCTAGATAAAAAAAAAATCTGCTTTGCAACTAATAAAACTTTAAAAAATTATCTATTTTGCTAAAAAAAAACACACACACACAGAGAAAAAAATGTGGATTCTCTAGAAAATGTGACTTAAATTGTTGAAATTTAAAGAACAAATGAGGTGATTCTTGAAAGCAGAAAAATAGATGCTGCAAATAAGACTTAAGGACGGAATTCAAGACAGTTTTTATTTATGGATGGTGTTTAATGTGTTAAACAGAGACCCTGAAAGCCACAATAAGCAAAAATTTGATAAAATAAGACTTAAAAAGAGTTTAAAACAGAAGAGAGGGAGCTGTATTGCATGTCAAACAAGCACCAGATAATATAGTTAAAATTCAGATTCCAGATGTTTTTGTTTCACATCCCATAAGTCAAACAGCATAAATAACATATTATTTAGATCTTCCTGCATGAAAAACGAAAGAAAAAAAACTGCATCTATACGACAATTTGAAGTCAGTTAAGCTAGTCAGTAGGAGCCATCCATGTATATTAGAAGCCACAATAACGTCTATCTGGTTGGCACTGATTCAATATTTCATAACCTAAAGATGAGATTATTCATTGTCCAAGTGTAGCAGAGCAAACTCTGCTCTCACCTGGTGGGGCAGGGTCTGGTCGGGTCAGGTCGGGCAGGAATGGGTGATAAACACCATGTTACCAAACACACTACTGGGGCAAAGTCTTCCTATATAACATCTTTATAATTATAGAACAGAGTTGTAAAGGAGAAGTTTGTCATTTCCTTTTTTTTCTACCCCTTTAAACAATAGATATAGCTACATAACGAGCCTCCTATCTGTGATGTAAGTTTCACACATGTACACGTGCAGGCGGCTCGTAAAAGTGCTGCTGTTGCAAAACAAATGCCTTTAAATGAGAGGAAGCCCCTCCTTGGCACCAAGCCCCCTCAGTGGTCCAACTAGTAAAAAAGGCAGATTTTAGACGTTTCTGTTCACTTTTCTGCTGATTTCCTCTCTGAAAGGCTGAACTGGAAGCAATGGCGAGACACAACATCAGCCTCCTGATAGCCATTGTGCTGTCACTGGTCGTCTACATCATCACTATGGTGTTTTCTGTTCTGGCCGGACCTGGAATCTGTAAGTCTGACTTTTATTATTGTGGTTTATAGGAGTGAAGTTTTTTATTTTTAGATTATGTCTGAAAATAGTTTGTCATTCTGTGCTGTAGCTCCATTCTCGTCCAGCACTAGTAACGTGTCGGATGAGTTCGTGACCCAGATCACACCCTCCGGTTGGACCTTCAGCATTTGGGGCATCATTTATGTGGCTCTGGCATTAGTTTTGCTGTACATCCTCTCTGGACTCTTCAGAAAGTAAGCCATAAAACCATTAAATAAAGAAGTTATGTTAGTCAAAATCTGCATTTTTGTTCATTTCCTGTGTGATGTGTTCAGGAACGCCTATGGTTACGTGTACTGCAGCCCCGCTGTGCTTTCATATGGCTTTTTTGGGGCTTGGTGCCTGAATCTGGCTATCAATACCGGATGGTTGTTTTTATGGGATCGACGGTAAGTTAAAAATAACAATAACTAGTTCAAATTAATAGCAGAATTTCCAAAATTTAGATTATCCCCAGCTCTTGAAGCTTTTTAAGTCAAATAATCCAAGAAAATACAATTTATACTTAATTTCTGCACTCTACGGTTACTTAAATATGCAAATAATGTATTTTGTTTTGTTCATTTTTCATGGGTTGAACTTTATTCTGCTAGAATCATGCCTGCTGCCCTGGCCTTCCTCATTCTCATCGCCCTCACAAATTACGCTGTGATATTCTTCTCCTGCTGGGGGCTTCACAAGTATGGAGCGTGGCTCGACAAATACCACAAAGTAGACCTGTGGCTCCATCGAGTGCTGGTAAGTCATCAAGCAGCAGTTTTTTTTCCATCTTTTAAAACACATCTAAGTCGTTTCTGTTGCACAGATTCAAAATGGAGTCGCCATCTACGCCACATGGACAACCATAGCCTCCTTGATCAACCTGAATATTGTATTAGTGTACGACGCTGGAGTGTCCAGCACTGATGCCTCCACTATTGCACTTTCCATTTTAACTGTGGTGTTGGTTGTATGGTAAGTAAAAAAGATGGGAGAGTAAAATTTTAAAAAGGAAACATGCAGATATATATGTTAATGTTTACATATTATAGGTTCATCCTGGAAAACTCTGTTCTGGACAAACACGTGAGGCTCATTCTCTCCATTTATCCGGTTGTGATTTGGGCGCTGACGGGCGTGTACACAGAAACCTACAATCCTGCTGCTCCCACTCGCAACAACATCTTTATTGGTGAGGAGAACTTTTTTTTCTTTCAATTTCATCGTTTATATTTCTGATTTTAAAACATTTTTTTGTATCTCCTCCTCAGTTTCCTTGCTGGGAATCTCCTGCCTTCTGTTTGTTGTCCGTCTCCTTCTGGTCGCCTGGAGGCAAATCAAACAGCCGCTCTACAGGGATGTCGACCCAGACCTCACGTCTCCAATGGAAATAGCAGAAAAGCAGAAAAAATTTGTTCTCAATTGAGATTTTTGAGTACAAAAAGGCTAAACAAATGCACTATTTTCTAATTATACTTTTAGTTTTTCTACAAAAGACTAAAATTTCTATTTAATACATGTCTGTAAGTGTTGTGATGAATGCTGAAATTAAATAAACCACTATATATTCTCCTTATATTATAATAAAACATGTAATATTCTGATAGTAACAACCACTTCAAAACTCAACTGATTATATTTAAAACACGACTGTCGGAAATGTTTCTTGTTTTTGTTTATTTGATCTTTCATTTTTGTATTTTCTATATTTCTTTAAATAAATTTGAACTCAATTTTTTGACTTGTATTTATTTTACAACTTCAAACCATTTGTGGCAAATTAGTATAATTATTTGAATATTTTATAAAACATTCCAAAATAAATTATCCGTTTTTCATAAAGAAATGTCACAATTTTAGCTTTTTTTAAATTATTTGACAGATTCAGGTTATAAATGTTCAGATTATCTGATATTGAAATAGCACAAATATTCAAAACATTTAAAACAAACTTTTAGTTATAAAATTGTGCAATGTTTATGCAACAAAAGACACTGTTTTGTTGCCATTATTTTGAAATTAGAATATTTTACAGTTAAAATTAGTTTATTTCAAGCAATCAAAACAAAAAAGTGAAAGAGATATATCTCTATACATTTATTTATTTAACCATATAGAGGTTAAAAACACATAACACATACATACATACTCACACACACTCTCAATATCCACCCCTACCCAATATCGCATTTAAAAAAGTTCTTAAAAACACATTTGTGAAAAAAGTTGAACTGAAAACAACAGAAAATCAATAAATGTTACATGGTACATCCACAATCACATCTAAATTATGCTATTGAAAATGCTCTCAATCAGAAATATAATTTTTGTACTTGTGCATTCAATAAATAACCCATTAAATCCAAAAATTGTGAATTTTGTCCAAAATAACTAAATAAAATGAATTGGGAAGAAGCAAATTATACTATTAAAGATTTTAATGACATACTGGATTGGAAACAACCTTTTCGTGACCCGTTGACGGGTTTCCATCGACCTCTAGGTTTTCCTCTGACCCTTTCGGTATTAAAAAAAGACTCTTGTCTTAAAATAATCTTAGAGATAAGGGAGAGATGTTGTAATTGAGCTTGAATGATAACATAATGAAGATTGAAGTGAAGAAAGGGTGAGGTTACCTAAGATAGATGGAGATGTGTTTTCCTGAATTACCCCCCCCAAAAAAGAGAGATTTTAACTATTTAACACCTTAGTGACACTTAAACACAAAGTTTTTAATGTATTTTTTAATTGTTAACACGATTAATGTAATTTCAGTAGATTCTAAAGGAGAAAAGCGGCTGCTTTTCTCCTTTAGAATCTACTGGAATTACATTAATCGTCTAAACAATTAAAAAATTACGATAAATCACAGAACTTGAACACTGGAGCTCCAGTGTTAACACATTTCTACGTTCAAAAAAGTGTTCATTTGCTTAAAACAACAAAATTAAAAACAAGCAAAAATATCCTAAATGTATTAAAGCAACAATATTATTACTAGAAAGCTGAAGTCATTCCAATGTAAGCCTAACAGGCGATGTTTTCTGGATCTTCTACCAAAGAGAAACATTGTTCGTATTTATGACCTTGTGTACTTAGGCTGAACGTATAGAGAAGATAAGAAACACGTGTCTTCCTCCTCGTGCAACAGCTACTCTGCAGTATATAACTCTGCACTATATAACATCTCCTCCATCCCCTGCACACTTACCTCGCCCCATCGCACGACTCTGCTCATACAAGGAGGATCCGCACAAGGTATGACAAGTCTGATCCCTCTCCGCTTTATGACTCGGTTTCATTTTAATAATCTAAATAAAATGTAGATTAACTGTTGAATTACAAGTTATTTTGCTGTATTTTGATGTTTTTTATGATTTTATTCGCCTCTTTCTTTCTTTACAATTGTGTTTGCAGCAAACCCACAATGGGAAAGCACAACTTTTTCCGCCTTGGTGCTGTTGCCATCTCCTTTGCTTTCTTTGTCATAAGTCTGGTGTTCAACGTCCTGTCTGTGTTTGGAGCTGGTAAATTCAGTCCCATTTTTTATAAATCGCTCACATTAAGCAATTTTGTTGCCAAAATATATATATATTTTTCCTTAAAGGTCCCTATTTGACCACAACTGCCAATGTGTCTGCTGTGTTCGACACGCTGCTCACACCACCAGGATGGACATTCGCCATCTGGGGAGTCATTTACATCTGGCTGGCAGCAATGAATGTCTACATCGTTGCGGGGCTCTTCAGAAAGTCTGGATCACATTTTGTGTTTAATACTCGAATATGTGTTAGATGATCATACTTTTATGTAATTACTGACACAAGTAGAACTAGATTTATAGCATTCCCTGGGATAATACAAGTGTGAATGCTGTAAGCTGAATGTGGCAGCTGAAGATGGTAGAGAGCTGAAAATGCTGAAACTGAAAGCTTGCTAAAATATTAGCTAAAAGCTAAATTAGCCAAAATACTGGAAAAATGTCTAATTTTGCCAAAACAGCTAGCATAATTCTAAATCATTAGCTAAACTCCACATTTTCCTAAGGAATTAAAAAAGTTGTATTAGAAAAACAGCTAGCATAATGCTAAGATATTAGCTTAACTCCAAATAGCCTAAAAAAGCTAGAAACATTTTCAAATTAGCCAAAAAACACTCAACATGCTGTTAAAATAAAGGCTAAATTCCAACTTACCCCAACAATACCCAGTAGGTGCTGACAATTTTAAAGTTTGAATGGTGTCTTTAGCTGAAAGTATGTGGAAATTTACAAGTTTTAAAGTGCACGTGTGAGGCATTTTTTTAATATATCAGAAACTATCCAGTTCATGAATACCAAAAATAAAAGCGGTAATGTCTTTGCTGAAATGAAAGTGTGATTGAGTTTTTAGGTGCTGAAAAACATACAGAATAGAGCAGGAGAATATGCTTTGCAGCATTCACATAATTTAAAATGTAAAGATTTGATCACCTTTTGTCTTGCAGAAATGAAACCGGTTATATGTACTGCAGCCCCCCTGTGCTGCCGTATGGATTCTTTGTTTGCTGGTGTCTCAACCAGTGTTTCAACATTGCTTGGCTTCTTGTTTGGGACAGAGGGTGAGAGTTTATTCTGCTGTAAAGTGAAGCAAAAACATATTTAAAAAGGCTAAAATTTGAGTTTCTTGCTCAAATAGAATGATGATCCCTGCCCTCATTTTCCTCATCCTGCTTGTCGCCACAAACTACTCCATGATATTCTTCTGCTGTCATGGCCTTCATGTTTATGGAGCCTGGCTCAAGAAATATTGCAAGAGAGATCTTTGGCTCCTTCGAGCGTTGGTTCGTACAAATAAGTTAAAAATTAAATAATTATGGGGGCTGTTTTATAACTCCTTACATCTACATTTTAGGTTCAGAATGGTGTGATGGTCTACACCACTTGGACAACCATAGCAACCCTCCTGAACCTGACCATTGTCCTGGTTTATGATGCAAACATGTCTCCAGTTGATGCTGCCACTGTCTCCTACTCTCTACTGTCTGTGTTGCTGGTTGTGTGGTGAGTTTACTCTCAAATAAAATTAAAAAGTCATTTTTAAATGATCTGAAGCTAATAAAGAATACAATTACAGGTTTGCTTTGGAAAACACCATCCTTGATAAGCATGTGCGATACGTCTTGATCACCTATGTTGTTGTAATCTGGGCATTGGCGGGAAACATGAACAAAAACTATGATGCCAACTCACCCGGTCGGATTGGCATCTTCATTGGTGAGACACAGAAATCTCAGATTTTTTTTTTTTTTTAATTGATCAAATGTGGTACTATCATCTCAAGCAACTGGATCTCCTCCCACAGCTGTACTGCTGGCGGTTTCCTGTGTGCTGTTCGTCATCCGGATTATTCTGGTGGTTTGGAGACACTTCAAAAAACCACTTTACGAAGATGCAGGCCCTGAAGCCATGGAAGTGATGGAGATTTCTAAGAAAGACAAAAAGATATTTCGCTAGGCTTTATTCACCAAACCTGTGGGTCGGGGGTGATAATGAGGTCAGCTGCTAGTCAGGTTTTAAATGCATGCTAAAAACAATCTTGCACTCCATGTTGTATATTATTTAATATCTATTTTATGTTTTATTAGATGGCAGCATAGTGAAACTGCAGCGTAGCAATGACTTGTATAAATTTGTCTTATGATTAATTTACAACAAAGAAAATAAACACCATCACATTTAAATGATCAAATAGTAAAAAAAAAAAAATACTACAAGATATTTACTATTTTTTGGCTTTTAATAAGTGGATATTTTCCTTTGATGCTAGAATATTAAACACCGAATAAGAAAGCAAAATATATGGAAGTCTCAATATGAACTTTTAAAAAAATGTTATTCTGATGTTCAAATGTAAAAAAAGACAGTCTAGTTCATATGCATATATTTGTGTGCCCATTCCTGTAGAAAATATTTAAAATGTTGTCATTATGTGAAAATATCAGATTACAGTTCATGTGTTTTGAAATTAGACTACATTATATTTTCTCATCAATAAATTTTTCTATTCCAAACAGATGCAGTCATTTATTTGTGTGTGTTTTTCTTTCATATCAGAGGTGATATGCTGATCATCAGGTTTAACCTGATTATAAACAATCCGTAAAGGACACAAATTCCTCAGGATATTATTTTACAATAATAACTAGGGGGAAAAAAAGAAAAATTGTAATTCGTGCACATTTAAAGCTGAATTTGTATTTTGTTCTAATCTAAAACACTATACAGGGGAAATTCTGTATTTTTCGGTAGTTTGTCCTCTAGAACTGTAGGTGGCAGTAAAGCGCATACTTGGTCCTGATAGGAAATGCCGAAGAAAAGTCTATTGTTGAAAGTAACGCATTTTGTTCCTGTGCAATGTCTTCCAGGAGTCAACTCCGTTGCGTGTTACACTTCATTTTGATTTTCAAAGATATTAATTATCAAATAATTTGTTAATTTAGTTCACGAACACTTTAGAATTGTACACGTATGAAACAAATGTGGATTCATAACAAAGTAGGGCTGCAATGAGTCTACCTGTAAGACAAATAACAGGGCTAAACTCATATGGATATGTCAGAAATGCGCGGGTTATGTACCAATGGTGACCAAAGCTATTGTTTTGCTAACGTTAGCTGCTGTTTCAATATCTATGGAATGGAAAAGGCCACACTTTTCACTATTTTCTGTGCTTTTTGCTAAACCTGGCTGTTGCGTTGTAAACCAAAAATACGTTCGATAGCCACGGAAAGTACGTAGGTATCGGTAACGGAGTTTGAAAGTTATTGTTACCCGGACTTTAAGCTAGCTACAGACGTGGAGTCTTATACCGGGGTGACAATAATAGTTTGCAAGCACAAATGGAGACAAAGTATCCCACCATGGTAGGTTACGTTTTCCTTATATTTTCTTGTTATCAGCTGTAGATGGGCAATGCATTTGAGGGTCGAGCTAGATTTAAATTTTCATTTACACAATTAATAGCATTCAGTTGTCAACTATAAATACGTATTGGATGTTTTTCCCGAAATCGTCTTCAAAGTATCTAATTAATTGTAAAATCTTCCTTTAAGTGGCTAGTGTTACAACAAATGATAATAGTCTGGAGATCTGCATAATGACAGAAATCTACTGCATTGCTCATCTGTACACATCTTTCATAGTCCTTCATAAGAGTTTTAGTTTTTATTGAGTACATGCTTGCTAAATCAGAAACCAATTTCGTTTTGTTGTGACTCTAACGTCCATCTTTTCAAAGGTTCACCCGTTAAGTTATGTATTTGCTCGGAAATCAGACAATATTTGGTTTTGACAATGCCCTTTCTAAGCCCTCAAGTGTGCTCTTTTTGTTGTGCATTTTTTTCTAATTATGTGTTTTTAGGGGCATCTTTCATTGCCTTCTTCTTGGAGGGATCCAAATTAGTTGAATTTGACTAAAGAGTTGTCTTTTTTTTTTTTTGCAGAGAAGGCCCAAGAGGAAACTCTGCTATATTACAGAAAAAGAAAGGTATGTTTACACACATTGTTTTGGGTTTTTGTTTTTCCTAGTTACCACTTTTATGCTTTTACTAGGGTAGAATCATCTGGTTTTGTTAAGCATTCCGTACATGAAAATTGACAGATGGTTTTTGTAACTTCTGCTTATAAATTACATATCCTATTTGTAATCTACCTTGGTACCTAATGCAATTATCTACTTATTCCAGTTCCTACATTTTTATAGCTATTCCAGTGTTTATGTAAAAGGAAAAAAGTAATTTTCACTATTTTTTTTAGTCTGTCAAACCAATGGAACAAGCCTTTAACAGTGATGGATGTTGACAAGTTATTTGATGACATCGGTGAGAAAAACTTAGTTACTATAAACAGGATTTATACCGTTTAGACAACTTCAAATTGTTGACATTTGCAAATCTTTTATGTTCAGATTCATCCTCGACTGATCAGCCGCAGTCTGTATTGTTTGAGAGTTCTGACACTGGGACAAATGGGAGCAAAACATCTGTAGGTACACTTTCTAATAATAAATATTTATAGGTATAGTTATTATTAAAAATAAATGTCTTATTACAATTATATTGTTACTTTTAGCAGGTTTATCATTGATGTTTGTTTTATCCCTCTATTCAGGTTTAGATCTTCTATTCTTTAGCTTTTTAAAATGTTTTACTATTTCATGCTGAATTGCTGACCATGTGTTTTTAAAATTCTCCAGAGCTCCAAAAAAGAAAACAAAAGTCCTGCAACAAGATCAGCAAGACTTAAACTGGATATTGGTAACATGTTTAAACCTGTTTTCTATTTAGAAAATGTCTTATTTATTTTTTATTTTTTTTTGCCAAAATAATTTGTTCTAATTTGAAATCTAATTTCTATTTTTCACTGGGATTGCTTTTACTTTGGTTGCAGATTTGGAGCCCCCAGCTGAAATGCACAGGCCTATAAAAACCTCCAGCCCCATTGAACTAGAAATGGGTGTAGAAAAAGATGAGAAAGATGAGCAAATTGCGTCCCCAGTTCTTTTTAACTGTGAAGATGATATGGCAGAAGAATTTGACGCAGTCCCTCTACCAACAGAGACACCCAAGAAAAAGGAAACGGGAACTAAAAAGTATGAACATTATTTTGAAATTGTGCTTCTTCAATCACTAATTAGTCTGAAATAATAAATTCTGCACTTAGAATGTGTTTGATGCAATTTTCTTTGTCTTAATAAGTCATGAAGTTGATTGATCCGACTGGAATTTGATATTAAAGAGAAGAAAAATGTGTTTGAGTAAATTTGTTTCTTTTTAAGAAAGATTTTAAAGTTTAAATAGTCTAAGTTATTTCCTAAAACATTTTAGTTCTTACTCATTTTTTAAAACTGTTATGACATTTTCTTTCTTTGGCTCAACAGGGGTCAAGAAGATACTGAACTGCATGATCGAGCAGTAAGGCGAGAGTCTGTGGCGGGTGTTTCGGTGAAAAAACGGCGTGCTGGTGAGATATCCTCACCTGCTGCAAGGCAAAAGACACCTTTTCTGAAAAAGCTTCAAGTCGATATACAGTCAAGTAAACAAAAGTGAGTCAATAAGAACTTATTTTTCCTTGGAATCCAAGCTGAAAAGTTTTTCTTTTTTTCGTAAACCATTACTGAGATCTTTTTGCGTGTTTTCAGTTTGAAAAAAGCACAGGTGACACCGCCGCCTCCTCCTGATCCCGAGGACGACTTTCTAATTCTGGAAGACGATGCTCCTTTTTGGATTTCTATCCCAAGTAAAAGTGTCTCAAAAAGAAGACAAAGGCAGAGCTTGACATCCAGCCCTACTAAAGAAAGTTCACCAGACAAGGGAAAGGTGGAAATTCCATCAGAGATTCCTCAAGAAAGACCAGAGCCGGAAAGGGAAAACGGCCAACTGGAAAGCCAGGTTGTTGATCAAAAGAATAAAAAGAAGAAAGGAAAAGAGAAGACCCAGAAATCTACAGGGAATGGAAAAATGAAAGAAGATTTTTACGATTATCAGGAACCTATCTCAGATGACTTTGAGGTGCAAGAAGAAAAAAAGAAAACCGTTCAATCAAAAAAGCGTCTTAACGCTGAGGTTCAGTCTAAAGACAAATCCAATGAGGACTTGGACAATGAAAAACCCTCAGAGAAAATGCAAACCAAAGACAGAAAGTCGTCTGACAAAAGGAGCGCAAAAGACGATAAAAAAACAACCAAGAAAAGCTTAGCAAAAACTGTAAAGAAGGCCAATAAACAAACCCAGAAGAGAGCTGTGCTGGAGAAGGATGGAGCAGATGCTAGTCCTGTAACGAATCAAATGCAGGAGGAGAGCGGCAAGGAATCCACAGACACAGAAGAGCAGAACAAATTTACAGGTAAGGCTTCCCTGTAAGATTAAAATGCATTTTTCTGTCATAAATTATGTATTGTCAATATAACTGAAAGAAAAGTCTAATGCAAACTTAATTTATTTCTTCTACATTTTTAAAGGGAAGACACTGACTCCCCATTAGCATAAATTTTATTTAAAAACTTTCAAAAGGTTTTTTAGCTTTGACATTTTTAATTCCAAATATCAAATAAATCTTTATTCATAGAGCACTTTCTATATGAAACAAAACACAAAGTGCTTTACACCTAAATAAAACAAATGATATCAAAAACAATAAACATAACAAGAGTTTTGACATATAATTGTTAAGAAGAGCTTCACTTGTTTTTTTAAAAGCTTTTTTCACATTGTTTTGACTTTGTCTTTGCTTTGTTTTTGGATTTATATATTTTTTTTATCTTTTCTGTACTTGTTTAATATCCAGTATAAGACATAAAAACTGTTTGACCTATTTTTTTGTGATTTTTGCAGTTAAAAATTTTGAAATTTACAGCTTGGAATTAATTTTTTGTACAGTTTTAGGCTCATTGTGGAATTATTGTGTAATATAATGACAATATGTGTACCGTATGTATAATGAAGAAGTTGGGCTTTTACTTAAAAAAGTAATTTTAGGCATTGCCTCAAAACAGTATTAAGTATAAAGTTAAAAGCAAATTGTAATGTAGTAAAAAAAACAAACAAACAAACAAACAAAAAAAGCTAAAAAAAATAAGTCTCATATAAAAAAAAGTTTGATAAAAGATGTAAATCTAAGACAAAAAAAATCAAATAAAAATGTTTATAAAATGAGGTTCTGTAATGAATAAAACGTAGATACAGCCATCTGTTGGAAAAACATATTGTTTACATATATTTATCTCTTGCAGATGAAGAATTCGTAGAATCTAAGGAAAATAGGAAGAACAAAAAACTCAATCCTCCAGTTGAGTCTGGAAGAAGTTCATCCGAAGAGACTGAAAGAAGGAAGAGAAAGCCGACTGGACAGTGGTGGTTGAGCTCAGGGAGCGGTGAAGAAAGCCCAGACCAGCAGCCGAAACTGCAAAAGTTAAACAAGGTCAGTAAGAAGCCCAGTGCAGCAGTGTGCTCTCCTGTGAAGGCCAAAAAACAGCCCGTGGGACAGTTCAGTAAACAAAAAAATGAAAGAAAAGAGAAAAATCCAAAGCGAACCAAAAAGACAAAAAACGCAGAAGAGGTGGAATCTGCCAAAAGTAAAGCAGCAGATGAGCTATTAGACATGGAGCAACAGGAGGTTCCGGACCAAAACCTGGACCAGGTGGAGTCTAGTCCCTTGATGGTCACACCTCGTCATAAATCAGGTAATTCTGACAACGTTTTTAAGGTCTGAACTCTAAAGTAACCTTAAATATAGTGAAATAATTGTATTTTTTTTACAGATAAACTATTTCAGAAGGTGTATAATAATGTCTGCAGTGCTAAACAGTCGACTCCATCATCGGCTACCAACGACCCGCTCTGTGAATGGGAAACGGGGAAACGGAGGAGGAAGCCGCCGGGCGACTGGTGGGCAGTTTCCAAGGCTGCTGATGAGGACGACTTAGAAAGGATTTCCTGGAAGCCTCAGCAGCTTCATCCCAAAAAGACAAAACCTTCTAAGGCAAAAAAACAATCCCAGCAAAGCAAACCTGCCGAACTCCCCCAAAATAAAAACATGGCAACCCCGGTGAAGACAGCAGGGGGCGCTCTGAAGCCTCTGCTGAAGCCTCTGTCCCCTCCAAAGAGTGTCAGGCGCTCTCTGAAGGACGTCTTCCCTGCAGAAGCAGAGCCTCCACACGATGTCCCTTCACATTCCGATAAGGAATGCTCCTACTCCGAATACACAACAGGAAACACATTCGATAAAGACAGTGAAGAGGTGGGTAAAAGCACAACCACCAGGTTCAACCACAAAACTCAACCAAACCCAAAACGCCAGTCAGACACGTGAGTATGAACTACTCTCAGTAAATCTCCACGTGTGCAGGTTTGTTTCTGTAACTTGATCACTTTTGACAGGTTAAAAGCTTTACAAAGCGGACCCTCCTCCATGATTGTGCTGGAGCAGTTTGAGGATAATAACAACACGAGTATGTGCTTTAATCATCTTACTTCTGGAGTTCTGAATATATTCCCGCTCAGACTGGAGCCATACAAGTTATTTTAGCTGCCAGTCAAAAGGCAGTTCGATCAATAACTATTAAGAAGCCCAATCGTTGTTCTGAAAGCAAAAATAGCTGCAATCTTCTTTGCAGTCAAAGGGAAAGACGCCTTACATGAGTTTGAGTTGTGAAAAGAGTGTTTTATTTAGAGCTTTTGTTTATGTCTAAGATTATTTTTGATTGGTCTCTTTCCCATTTATCTTAATTCCAGTGATATTTATGACTGACTGTAAGTAGGCAGACCTGAACTGTTTTTAAATTTGATTTGGCTCGTCTGTGTTTTCCACATTCATTAAGCAGAAATGGACCCAAATTCCATTCAGTGCAGGAATCGTTTAGGATTGAAACAAAAAAGGAAAACACAATTGAACCTTTATTTAAAAATAATCCTGTGACAAATCCCAAATACATAATTAAAGTCGGAAAAATTAACTTTGTGGTTGTGAAAGTCCAAATGATTAAATAACATAATTTTGCGACACATCTTATTATGTATAGTTTTTGACTTTTTACTTTAACTCTTATAAGTCAAACAGATGTGTGTTTTTATATATGGCGTTCTTCCACTCAGGTTTGCTGTCGTCCCGTCTGCGGGTGGCGCTCTGTGTGTCGGATCTTTGTTCTCCTCCTCTCAGGCCGCTCACCTTACATCCAAAGGATAAGGACAACCTGAACGAATGGCTCCAGGCGCTCTGGTCCACCACGTCTGACAGTAAGTCCACCTTTATATACATTTATTATGTTGTTTATGAAATGTTTCATGGCCAAAAATGATCTGGAGTTTCACATAAATAATTGACATCAGGACTGTCATTTTAAGAAGTCCTGCTGATTAGATCATTTTCCTCTATTTGTTGTCCTCCTGGTCGATTGTGTGTTTTAGCATCTTCTGTCTGGACTCATTTGAGTGTGATTTCATTGCAGATGGTGCTGCAGTCACTGCGGATCACTTTGAGTGGTATTCCTACCAGGACCGAGCGCTCGGCTACCAGGTGGATCTCAACAGCGGCTCCATCTGTTCCGGAAAGATCCTGCTGGGCTCTCACATGAAGAAGCCCCTCTGGGTGGATCACAGCGCGACCACCGTCAGTGAACTGCATCTCCTTTGATTATAATATTATGATTTGACTGTTTAGTCTAATAAAACTCTTTTTTGTGTGTTTACTTCAAAAGGTTTTCAATGTGTTAACAAGTACAGTGAGAGTTAACATTAATTCCACCGTGTTCCGCTTCAAACCCGGACAAAGCTTCATTGTGGAGTGTGGTAAGAAGGCCGTTCTCTAAGCATTTATTATTCATCCATACAGGTTTAGTCATTTTCTGAATCATTCTTGTATTTCTGCAGGGCGAGCCTACAGCCTCCAGAACCTGAACCCAGAGCCATCTGTTCTGTACTTTACCCGGATCGTAGCAGAAAGTTCAGACTGAAGCTATAAATGACATTTTGTATAAAGTCTCACTAGTTTTACTTTGTGAAAAATGATCTGTGAATACTTTAATAGCTGTAATTTTTATCAAACTTGGCAAATCTGTCTTCAATGTATGCAATCCTGTAAAAAAACAAAAGTTAAGAAACAAACCTGTAAATAAGTTTGTGCTTTTTAAGAACTTTTTTTGTATTTATTTGTTGTCATTTTTTTAGCATTTCAAATTGGAGAAAATAATCTGGTCTGCAGATAAACCAGATTTAATTTGGTTATAGCAAAAATATTTTTGTAATTGCTACATTTTTTTAACTTTCAGTTTTATATTTTTTGGTTGCATGTTAATAACTGAGAAATTGTTTTGCAAACTTGAATCTCAAGTATTGGATAAAATAAAATTTCAATTCTTTTGGAAAGTTTGAACATGTAGAAGACATCACAGAATGTAAAAAAAATGGCTAAAAAGTTGTAAAATAAATGTATCTTTATTAATGAATCATTTTTTTTACATTGTTATTCTTTTAATAGTTTAGTTTATGTTATAGGAAAAAAAATATTACAACAGTCTTATTGTAGTCAACTTAATTTTTTATTCACTTTATGAAAAATATAAATTAATAACTTTTTTAATACAAATTTAATATAGTATATAGATTTGTTTTATTTAAAGGTTCCTTTCTGACACTCATGGGCACTGTCTGACACTTAAAAGGACACTTTAAGAGACATTTTATGGTTTCAGCAACAGTAAATTCAGCTTTTGTCTCCCACTTTTTTGACAATCTTCATCTTTTAAATTTAATTTAAGCAGTAAATGTTTTGTTTTAACTGATTTAAACAATGGAAAATATTTATTTAAAATATTTAAAAGCCAAAGGTTGAGCTGACTTTGCAGCCCAACATTCAGGTCTCATCAACTGTTATAAAGTTAAATATAAAATAAATCCAGATTTTTATTTTTCTGCAGTGCATCCCTGAGTTGTCGCTTGTGGTAGATAACAGACTTGAACTGTGAACAGGAGAACCGAGATACGTCTCCTCATTAGATCTTTGATGATTAATCATTTATTAGTGTGGGGTTGTGGTTCTGCTGCAGTTTGACCCGCCTTAAGGCAGGGTCTCCTCGAGAGACGATGCTTGGACCACCAGAGTACACCCAGGGGGGAAGCCCCCTCCTTCCACGAATTGAATTATTTACCATGTCTATGACCAAATCTGCCGCCTGTAACACAACATCTGTGAGTCATGCCTATTTCAGAAAAAAAGGATGCCTGGATGAACTGCTTGGGAAGGATTCTGTTTTCATTTCAGTTCTGAGGCGGTGGATTAGGGCCCTTCTTGAACTCTGGTGGATTGTGGGGATCCCCAGAAGCCATGCAATGCAGAACTTTGGAGTGTTTTGACGGTGGATGGAGCCTTTCCAGAGCATAAAAGCATTCAACATGTCATCATGTTGATAAAAATCTGTAATAAAAGCATCTATGCTGAAGAATAAATCCATTAAAAAGTTGTCAGAAGAACTGCTGGATCTTTCTACAATACCCAGACTTACTTGAAGGGCCTGAAATCAGTGTTGGACTTAGATAACATTATTATTATTAACATTTATGCTGCAGTTGTATTAATTATTATTTTTTTAAACCTTACAGAAGGTTAAACGCCAAATAACTTTGTTATTGTTCCACTTTTAGACAGCATAAAGGCCAGGAATCCAAATGTTTTGATGAGACAACTGATAAACACTTAAATCATTTAAACATTAAATACATGGATTTTATATACATTGCTTTTAATTTATTGAATGCACTAATCTGTTAATCACTCACTTCCAGGAACAAATTTCTGCCTTTTTTTTAATACGTCAGTTTTTGGCAAAAAATGAAAAAAAAAAAATGAAAAAAGGAACAGGAAGGAAGACGCCAAAACAATTTAAAATAAATAAATATTAAGTAATTTATATACATTAAATAAATCAAACTATGGCTGCAAAATCAGAATTAAAACCACCCTATGGAGCTAGAAACCACGGAGGAGAAACATGGAGAAAAAAAATGGCCATAGAAAATTCTGACTTTAATCTCAGAATTCTGACTTTAAACTCAGAATTCTGACTGTTTTCTCAGAATGCTGATTTATTTATCACAATTCTGACTTTATTCAGAATTCTCTTTTTTTTTCTTAGAATTTTGTTTTTTTTCCTCAGAATTCTGATTTTTTCCCCCCATAATTTGGATTTTTTTCTCAGAATTCTGACTCTACTCGGAATTCTGTTTTTTCTAAGAATTTAATTTTTTTTCAGAATTCTGATTTTTTCTCATTTTTACTTTTTTCTAAAAATGTTTACTTTTTCTGATGTTTTCTAGAATTCTGACTTTACTCAGAATTCAAATTTTTTCTCAGAACAATGACCTTTTTCAAGAATTTTAAGTTTTTCCCCAGAATTCAGATTTTTTTTCTCAGAATTCAGACTTTACTCAGAATTCTGATTTTTTTCTTAGAATTCTGATTTATTTTCTCGGAATGTTGACTTTTTTCTCAGAATTCTGATTTTTTTCTCAGAATCCTGATTTTTTTGTCAGAATTCTTTTTTTTATTATTAGAATTCTGACTTTTTTCTCAGAATTCTGATTCATTTCTAAGTATTGTGGGTTTTTTTCAGAATTCTGACTTTTTCCCCCAGAATTCAGATATTTTTTTCTCAGAATTCTAATTTTTTTCTCAGAATCCAGATTTTTTTCTCAGAGTTCTGACTTTTTTCTTAGAATTCCTTTTCCTCTGAATCCTGTTCTTTTCTCAGAATTCTAACTTTTTTTCTGAGAATTTTGACTTTTTTAATTTTACTTTTTTCTCAGAATTCTGATGTTTTCTAGAATTCTGACTTTACTCAGAATTCTAATTTTTTCTCAGAATTGTGACTTTTTTGAGAATTTTGAGTTTTTTCCCAGAATTCAGATCTTATTTTCCTCAGAATTCTGACTTTACTCAGAATTCTTGTTTTTCTTAGAATTCTGATTTATTTTCTCAGAATTTTGACTTTTTTTATCAGAATTCAGATTTTTTTTCATCAGAATCCTGATTTTTTTCCCCCTCAGAATTCTGATTTTTTTTCTTAGAATTCTTTTTCTCAGAATCCTGTTCTTTTCTCAGAATTCTGAGAATAAAACCGTCTGAATTTCCTCCATGGTCCCTTATCCACTTCCATAGAAAACCACCTTCTTTTGCAGCCTGACTTGCAAGTTTTTCCACCGGCTGTTGACTGGAATATACCATTGCTGCAGAGGGACAGGGAAGGATCAAACACTTTCACAACATGCAACATCAGTGATTTGGGATGCTTTTTAAATGACAGTTAAATGATAGTGGGCGAACAATTTATTTTAGACACTTTTATTAATTGTTCACCTCTTTGCCCCCAACAGGCAGTCACCTACCTTTACCTAATAGTAAGTCTTCCACTGCCTCTAATAACATAAAATAAAGGTTGGATAAGTCATTTTTTCCCAAAAGATTCTATCTTTTAAATTAGGAGATTAATTTTGTTGCCTTAATCAGTTTTGGACCTAATTAGATGAGCTGCAAAGGTCTTGATAAACTGTAGCACCTCATAAAGACCAGAAAATCAATTTCCCCCCAATTAATAAATATTTATAGTAACAGTGTTGCCTCAATGTAAAATCTAAACCTCGGTTTTACTTATAAATGAAATCTAGTTTGTGCTTGTCTGCATTCCGGATATTTATTATGCATACTAATTCAAACCTGGGGGATGTGCTTCACATGAACATCATTTATTAGTCCTCCCCATCAGACGTGTAAATAGGGAGGAAGATCTATGTTCCCAACACCACCAGCTGACATTCACATCTATTTAACAGCCAGCAAGACAGAGAAAGGAGCTGTTATCAGTGTTTTTGAGGAGGAGAGGAAAGAAAAAAGGTCTTTCTCCCGTGTCTTCTCCAATCTCTTGCTTTATTTAAATTTAAATAGAAAAATGAAACATTAAACTTTTACTCATGAGAGTTTGCTTCACAATAAATTTAATTAAAAACCTCACCGAACAGATGCAGTTACTTAACCTGCTCTTAATCGCATATGGAGTAGAGTGATGGCATATTGGGCGGGAAAATTAGCTAAACGACGAAGCTATTGGCTGACAACCACTAACCAAGCGCCAAATGAGCGGCTGATCACCGCTAGCTTAACGACAAAGCTTTCAGCTAAACACCGCTAAGTGAGCCGCTAAGTTAGCGGCTGATCACTGTTAGCTAAGCGGAGAAATTAGTGGCTGATCACCGCTAGCAGAGCAGTGAAGATGGCAGCTAATCACAGCTAGCTGAGCGGCAAAGTTAGCAGCTGATCACTGCTAGCTAAGCGGCTAAGCTCAAGGCTAAGCATCTCTAGCTGAGCAACAAAGCTAACGCTTGAGCACCACGAGTGGCAAAGCTAGCTACTAATAGCGGAGCGGAGAAATTGGGTGTTTGTGTTAGGCTGGAGGCGTCTCCTCCTGAAAGACGCTGTTCTCAATTTGTGACATCAGCTCGTGAGAACACGCTCCTTTTTTGGGGGAAGACAAGGGGCTGGTGCTCAGAGAGCAGGTTTTTAGAGGATTACTCAGAAATACGTGAACGGACAGCTTTAGGAATGAACATTATAATACACTTAAAAGCTCAAAAAGTTGATTTTACATGGTATAGGCCCTTTAAATACTCAAATCTCACGACTCAGATGTGAGCATGTGTGTTAGAAACATAGAAATGCTTGTGAATAACTCATGTCCACATTCTACAAAGGATATTCAAATCTTGTTTGATGGTTTTCTCTTTGAATATCTCATGTTGTGCTGTTGCCCAGCATGGAAGCAGAACAAAGAAATGTCAGGGACAAACTACGCTTCTGGTGATCAAGTATTTGTCAGCTTTCAGCTTTAAAAGTAAAAGTTCCATTGGGTCAGGCGAAGGCTGAGCAGGTTTTCTCTCATAAATCCAGTTCTTGGAACAGATTTCACACATGAAGCACGTCTTCCTGCCTTTGTTGGGCCTCTGATCATGTGCTGGCTACACGTTTGCATTTCAGTGAGTGTAAAAAATTGCTTCTCCGCTCCAGCATCCGTCCTTGTTATTCTTTTGGGTTCATGCAACTGACAGGAAGTAGACTTTTTAATGTTTATCTGTGTTTGTTGCACAAGAACTTTCATGAACTTGGATGTCCCCCAAAACCTGCATCCTAAATCAAACAACAAACAGCCCGCCTCCTCCTGCTCCTATTGAGCAGCTGCACCTCCTTTGTGTTGTTTGATGTCCTGGTCCTGCCTTTGAGATATAACACACTGACACAAAGAAGGACTTTGTGTATCGTTGACTCATTATCCACAAGAGTTCCTCTGAAACTCACATGCTGTTTAGATCACAGCAAATGATCATTTTGTGACATGGAGAGACGCCACCTGTGTCCACTCAGAGTTTAGCTCCTAACATCAGAGGTTGAAACCCATTTGTATTGATGTTTACCTTTGAAAATTGTCTAAATCTGTAGCTTTGGAGGGAGTTCTCCAAACATCCACGGCATGTTGAGGCAGAATCCACCACTTTCTGTTTTTCCAGACTAATTAGTGTTTTTGAAAGCTACTCAAATATGGTGCTTGTTTACAATAAGTAGAAAATAACATTATTTATTACAAAACCACCATTAAAGAACAGATAATTGAAGAAAACTGTGTTTTTAATTATGTTTGTAGCAATATTCTCATGATGGAGGACAAATATTTGGTTCAAAATTGCATTTCTGAGCATTTATTATTCAAATAATTGTGATTTGGGGAGCAGACAAAAGTAATTGTGACATAGAAAATATGTTGGATAGATCACAAGCTCCCTGCTCCGCTCCATTCTGACACTTATAGGCTGTAAGCTAGTGGTAGAGCTTGTAAACGATGTGATGGATGATGGGAAATGGAGGCAGGCTCTCTCTGAGTTGAATTTCCAATGAATTACTGTCGCTCTGCAGAAACTATGTCCTAGAAAGCAACAGTTTTTCTGATTTTGACTGCAAATAGCATAATCATAATTAAAAGACTATGGGGAACACTTTGAAAATAGATGGAAAAAAACAATTTATTTAAAAACAAATTTTTTTTTTTTGTTTGTTTTTTTTAATAAGAAATGTCCATAGTTAGCTACAGATTTATTCATGATAATTTTAGTGCTTCTTTGTCGAACTCTTCGGATGGAAGAGTTTAACAAATTTAAAAAATTAATTTTTACACTTATTGTCTAAAAACTGAGCAAACAAACAGAATCTGAGCTGTATTCTAACCTGTGGCTGTTTTGCTGTTATTAAGACGCTCCATCTCATGAAAGTACAAGTTGTTCTGATGACGACTGTCTGTGAAAGCCTTTAAATTTTTCTTTAATTAGGTGAAAAAAATTTGGAAATTAGCGACCTTTGATGACAATACGCACATAGCAGGAATCCTTTGTCAAGCAAGGATTTAATTTGCATTCATGGTTTTTACAGGTCAAATAGTTTCTTGGTTCTATAGTGAAGCAAAAATATTTTGAATATTCAACATTTTTTTAAAAAAACAGTGAAAAAGTAAAGTCACAGAGCAAAGATCCAGATGCAAAAGAGGTTTTCTACAACATCTGCCACAGACAATATATTTTTTGCTTAAATCAAATACACAGAAAAAATGATTTTCTACTAATAAAAAGGTTTTTACTGTTTTGAAATTCCCAAGGCCACATTTTTAAGCTTCATTAGGCGAAAAAATGTACACTCATGCAAATAATTTATTTGATTCCATGGATAAGCTCACAGTTTTTGCCCTCTTGCATGTTTCTGACAATCTAATCGGTTACTAAAATCAGGAAAATAGACGTTCAGGATGGAGTGTTTAGATTCTTGAAGGGACATTTTTCTGAGTGGAAGAAAAACAAACAGAAAATGTATTTACTGCATTATAAGTCAGCAAAACAAAGCAAAGCAGCATATTTCACTTGACCTTCAGAAAGATGAAAAAAGAAAAGCATGTCTATGTAAATAAATATCAGATGGAAATTGACTTATTACTTGGAGAATGTTTACTTATATACAAAAGCATGATATAATAAGAATGTAAATGGCGTAATTTGAATCTTAATTATGTTTTTAAGCAGTTCTTGTCTTATTTTGATAGAAATGTGTTCACTTGTGCAATGTTTGCTGATTTATTATACAATTTACTGTTGAAACAGCAAAAAAAAAGCTTAATTGGAGCCCTAATTAACGGCAGAGAAGAAGAAAGTCAGTTTTGACCTTTGCTATAACCTTTTATAATGACCCAATTCGGTGTCAGAAAAAGGGGACTAATTTAAGACTAAATGCATGACCTCCTGCCTCCGTCTCTGACTTTTTCCTTCCTGTTTGTGCTTCTTCGGTGAATGTGTTGCAACTATTCAATTTCCCCTTGGGGTTATTTATAGTACCTTCGATTTTAACTCACGTTCACCCACAATTTCTCCCCCTGATAAAAAAGCTTTTAGGCTCTCTGGTCTTCTTTAAATTAGTCTCAAAATGAAACAAGCTGAAAAATATTAATGCATCCGAATGATTAAGAAAATAGATATTTGATTATTGTAAACACAGCATTTTATATAGGAAGTAAAAAAAATCACTTTTTCTCCCCATGAAGTCACATTTTTAAGAGTCAGTTGATGTTCAAGAATCCTCTGTAGAGTGCTCATCCAGTGATCTCCAACCTTGATTTCAATCTGCTCCTATTGAATACTTTCCAAGCTGCACTGATGGCAGCAGCAGCTGCACCATCCAGGTGCTCCTCTCTGCCTGCAGGGACCTGTGGCGCCTTAAGTATGCTCTGAAAAGAGAAGAAAGCCATTAGATTCTGACCAACCAGCTGTTTGGAGTCAAATGTTTCTTAAATACGGAACAATAAAAATCCTGTTGTCTGTTTGTTATCTTATAGCAGCACGTTGTGAGTGAAAAGTTAATCTAAAGTATAGATTTGATGCTACATCAAACACAATTTTGAAATTCTTCATAAATGGAAAAAAATTGTTAATTCCCCTTTATGTAAAAAAAGCTAAAATGGGATGAAAAATTGAGTTTACCTTCAGACATTCAGTGTGCAAAAATCAAAAGTGACTTGGAAATATGTGGTTAGTCTTTAGATAGTAGAGGCAACTTTAAAATGTGCCTTGCTGAAAAAAATATGTTAAATTGATTTGTGTTTATGATTGATGTAAATCTGACAGCAAACACTTGAATTTGATATTATTAAACACCCACTCCAAGGAAAATTGTGTTTTTAGAATGTTTTTGTGGCATTTTTCTCATGTTGGGGGACATATTTTAAGAAAATCAACCTTAAAACTGCATTTCTAAGTATTTCTTTATTCAAATTGTTGTGAATCAGGAGCAGACAGACAGACAAAGATTTAAAAACTGGTAGTAATACAAGTAATGTTTCTATTTCATACAAAAAATCAGCAAAAGTGCTTATTTTGGGGAGAGGAGACCACAATATCTCCTCGATTTCATGGTTAAGTACTGCAGAAAACCCCGGAGTCACATCCAGTTTTTAGTGTACAACTATTAAATTCTACAATCCAATAAAACTCACGTGTGAGACGAAAAAATTAATTGAGAATCAATTAATTCTCAATTATTCTTGAGAATTAATTTACGTAACATAAACATTTCATTAAATCTAACCGGAGTTTAACACTTTATAATCATTGATTTTTTAATATTTAGAACAAAGTGGCAGTAATAATTGATGATGAATACATGAAAGCTTTTATTTTTATTGCATGAGCCACTGACTGACACCATCATTTTTTTTCTTTATTTTTTAAGATGGATTTTGTAGAAAAAATATCCCTTCTGGAAAGGAAGTTGATTAAAAATTAAATTGCCTTGCATTATCGTAGGAGTACAAAAGCTTGTCATAAGATTAAATCCTCAAAAGAATAAAGTTTTGATGCATTTTTAAATATCAGGTGGGAAGGCACACAGCTAAAAAAAAAAAGAAGGATAAAGAAATGATGGAGAAAGGTTTTTTTTTTACCCCAAATTATGTCCGAGTAGCAAATCAGGCTTTCTAAAAAGGTACTTTTTTTTTTTTTTTTTTAAATCTCTGTCACATTGTTTGGTTTTCATGCTATCATGTGTAATGGAAAATACTGCATTCAAAGTGCATCAATTAAGAGGAAATATATTCAGGTTTTTTATTCACAGATCGTTTAACTTTTAAAAAATATTTAAATATATCAATTTCAAGACACCTAAGTACATCTATATCCTCAAAATAATTTTTATTTATTGTTTTTTTTTCTGTAAGTCATGTGATAAAACAACAAACAGTTTTTAAAGATGAGTTCACAAAGACTGGAAGCCAGAAAAACCTGGAAATAACACTTCACATCCTCACACTACATGAATGACTTTATCCTCTAAATCTTTAAAATTATGTCATGTGGGGGGATTGTTACCACACTTCATTAAGCTTGCCAGTAGGAGTGTGTTTTGGTGAGAGTCTGGTGATGTGATACGTATCGCGATACACGTCTCATGATATGTATTGGGATATTAATGCAGCTTTTATGTTAATAAAATGGTAAAAAAAATATATTTTTTGAATGATCACAACATTAAACACTACAACTGTATCTCATATCTCTTTTATCCAAGAAAATTCATAGTGCTTTTATTTTGGTAAATTAGGAAATATTTGTTCTTGAAGGAACATAATAAAATATTTTTCAAAATAAGAAAAAAACATAGAATGAATGTGCTTTAACCAATAAAAGTATGATTGAGGAAATAAAGTGCTGAGGTCAGGGGTTTAACTGGAAAACAAAAGTAATTAATTAAACTACTAAATCGATACTCGTATCGCCAAATGAAATATCGCAATATATCGGCAAATCAATTTTTTCCGATACCCCATTAGTTGTCAGCTTGAATCCCAGCTGCTGCATGTTTTCTTCCTTAAACATTCTTTCTTTCAGATTGAATTTTTTTGAAAAAGAGGGATTGATGACACAAACTCATCTTCAGTCGTAGTTGTCTGCATCGCTGATGCTGGTTCTGGCTGTGGAGGGTGGAGGGTGGGGGTCCATGCTGCTGAGACAGGCTGTGATTCTTCCTTTCGTGGGTTTTCCGTGTCTAGAGTTGTATAAGAGGTAAGGTGTAGGAGGATGGCAGTGGCTTTATTTTGTATATTAAATTGTATTCTGATTACGACGCCTCCAATATTTTATTCCCCACTGACTCCAATTGAAGTCTTTTTTTATTCCTCTGTAGTGTTTCTTTTATTCATCAGCATCATAAGTTTTGCTCTCCAAAGCCGTCGACTACAGATCTATAAGGACTTCCTCAGCTTAGTTATGATTGTCAGGACCGTTTCCTCCTCAAAAGTATTTTTTTTTTCACTGAGAGAACCAACTGGCAGCTTAAATTGGACATGTTAAAACTGTTGAATATATGGAGCATAAAAGATCGTATCTCTGGATTTATAGCGAAGCATTAAGCATTCCCTCTCCGCTGGGATCTACTTTCTGTCATTATCCCTCAGCCCCGCTCCCTGTAGTGAGTTTACTGACATTTCAGAGGAAGATAAACAGTGGGGATGCATGAGGAGGGCTCACGTCACGAGGGACCCAGCAGACTTGATTATTCTCTAAATCACCACGGAGCAAACGTACATTCACAAACACAGCAGGATTCTGGTTGTGACTAAATTAAGAACAAACAAATCATTTCAAATTAAAACTTTAAAAAGTATCATTTTAACTTAATTCTTCTGTAAATACTTTTCATATTTATCCTTTTTCTAACTGCACACACTGAAACAGGCTTCACCAAAACTAAGATGAGAATATGTCTTTGTAGAGAGTGAATTTGAATACAAAGTAGTGTATTATCATTGTGCAATAAAGTGTATGAAACATGTGGGCGTGTAAGCAGGTGGTTGGATGATAAGGAAGGCTTTAAATATCAGTTTGAATGCGGCTTAAAATGTAAAATAGTCTGCTTAGATGCTGTTTTGTAGTTACTGATTCACATTTCAAATAAACTGAAAATAGGTCAAATAATATATATATAGTGGGGCAAAAAATTATTTTTTTTTAGTCATCAATTGTGCATTTTCTCCCAAATAAAAAGATGATTGAGGCCAGTAATTTTCATCATAGGTAAACCTCAAGTGAGAGACAGAATGAGGAAAAAACAACCCAGAAAATCACATTTTATTTGGTTTATTTATATGTAAATGATGGGGAAAAATTAGTATTTGGTCACCTGCGGGATTCTTCTGTATGATGATCCTCTGTCCTCCGCTCGTTACCTGTATTAATGACACCTGTTTGAACTCATTATCTAGATAAAAGACACCTGTCCACAACCTCAAAGAGCTGTCAAAGGACACCAGAAACCAAATTGTTGGCCTGAACCAGTCTGGGAAGACTGAATCTGCAATAGATAAGCAGCTTAATGTGAAGAAATCAAGTGTGAGAGACAGAATGCTGAGAACACCATACCCACTGTACTTAAATATCTAAAAAAATAATGTGGAAAAATAGTAAACAGTCATTTTTATGGATGAAATCTTGAGTTTAAATATAAAATAAGATGAGTTCATTATGCACAGATGAAATTGTCCTTGGTGCATAAGATATGCACTGATGTGCAACTAAAAGTCTCCTTAGGCTGACATTTGGGATGGAGGTTGGAGGAGTAAATGTCAGTCTTTTAAGACAGTACCTGACATTAATGATTAAATCTATGAAGTCAGCTGGGAGTGGAGACAGAAAACTCCAGTATTTAACCTTTTCCTAAAAAGACATACAGAAAACTTTAACCTGCTATGTACATTTGTGACTTTTAGATCTCCTGCCGCTGCTCCGTAGACAGGATGTTCACAGCAGGAAACTGAGGAGACAATGGACACGATCAAGGTTTATTTCTGGCTACAATCAAACTTGGACAGCTGGCGCCCTGTGATGGGATGCTGTGTCGGAGGCTCATCAGGAGCTGTTAGGGTGGGAGTGTCCGCTCACTCCCTGCCGTCCTCATGCAGCTACCAATTAGAGTAAAAGCTTTGAGAATCTTCACTCTTTCACCTTGCAAATGTGACATTTGGAGCCAGATACGACGGTGTTGAAATGCAGCCAGTTATCTCGGAAATCCATCTGTCATTGCGGGAGTAAATTCGTCCACATCAGACTGTGATTCAACCCTCAGAGATACTTTGGGCATTATGATTCAAGAGCGACGAATTTGTATAAACATGCATTTGTCAAAGCTCCAGATTACTCCGGCTTTCGGTGTTTGATAATGGTGCAGGAAAAGAGCATTTAAAGGAAAACATCACACTGTACCACATCATCAATATACATGGGTACACTCTGTTCTTTATTGTGTCATCTGGCAATGTTCTCCCACATTCCCTTTAGTCTGTTATTCTTTTGCTTTTCAGGTTGTGATTTATTGTGTTTCCCCTAAAAAAACTACCATTGACATCTCCACCAAAGAGTCTAAGTTTATGTTCTTTCTCTTTGTCGTGGGTCTAACTAAGCAGAATTGTCTTTTCTCCCTGATGGTTCCTCTTGGATGTCCTCTGGCACATTGAGCTGCTGCTGGAAAAGTAAAGCCATTAATCTTTGCTTTTAATTCTACGAGACAGACAGAGCCACTTGACCTAAACTTTAAGAACCGATTAATCATGTGAGGCATCACAAAGCAGACAGGGAGTTCTGCTTTCTGACAAGTTTTAAAGGTCTTTGACATCAGTAGTTACAGGTTTAAGCTGCTTTTATTGTTAAGTGTTTCGCTTGGAGAGAATATTTACAGATCGTTATTGCAGCTCGTTTAGGACATTCATTATCAGAAAAGGTTTATTCATTTATAGACAATAAAATATTGTGTTTTTGGTGTTTTTAATATGTTCTTGTGGCCTTTTCTTCATGATGGACGACATGTATAAAGAAAATCAATGTCATAACTGTGTTTTCGATTATTTTTTAAGTAAAATTGTGAAAGTCAACTCTTACCAACAATACCGATCACAAGTCAGAGGCAAATTTCTGATGAACGCTTGCTGTTCTGCAGAAACTATGTTCTAGAAAACAAAAGGGTTTTGATTTTGGCTAAAAACAGCATCATCATAATTAAAAGTCCATCAGAATTGAAAGATTAGAATAGAAAGATTGATCGGAGTAGGACTTTAAAGAAAACCTTTTAGACAAATTCAACTGAAAATTCAATTTGCAATTTGAAAATTAGATTTCACTTTGAAACATTACAATTTATTAGATTTTGTGTCAGATTTGAAAAGATATTGCAAAACTGCACCTCTGTCAGTGGCGTATTTAGAAGTTTGGGGGCTCCAGATGAACAGCAACATGGGGCCCTCTACAGCTTTCAGTCAGGTTTTATAAAATAAGGCAACAAAAATATCTAAATGATGGAAGAAAACAGTTCACTATAGAGTGGTGTCAAGTTGAAAGAAAAATGAAAAATTCTCAAAATTAAAAATTTCTTTCTCGCCTTTTCTCTCCTTTTTTGTTCCTTTGATGTAAAGGCCACCACGAAAGATAACAAATATATAAATAAAAATGTAAAAAATACATTTCACACAAATAAAATTGTAAATTAATCAGTTAAAAATGTGTAATTTTACATCAACCCTTTTTTTTTTTTTACTATTTTCTTGTGAAATCAGAATTTCTTCCTCCTAATCTTATGAATTTGTTTTTGTAAAGATTTGACTTTGTCTTATAATTTTACCACTGTGAAATTTTGGCTTTTTTTTCATAAATTTACGATTTTATGTTAATCACATTTACATTTTTTCTCATAATTTTACAACTCTATGATTTTTTTTTCTCATAGTTTTACGACTTTATTCTTTTACAATTCTGGCTTTTTTCCTCATTATTAACCACTGTGAAATTTTGGCTTTTATTTCATAATTTTGCAACTTTATGTTGTTAAAATTTTGACTTTTTTCTGATAATTTTGCATCTCTGGGAATTTTTTGTCAATGCCATAACACCACAAAGATAAGATGAATGCAGGCTCCTAAAAACAACTTTTAACGTAATACACTGATGATTCTCACTGTTTTCCCGCCAATCCGTCACAAAGATTTATCGGTGAACCTTCTTAGCTGTTGTCTCCTCAGTAACAGCCTTACAGCATGGTTTGGACCTACGTTGATACAGACGTTCAAAATTGATCAGTGAAATATAAAGTTAAGCGAATTATCAAAACAAGAATTGAAAAGTTCAGGACTTCTAAAAGTGCTTTGCCCCGCCCTCATCATTTCTGGCCAATGACTGAAGAGATCTTTAGTCAGGTGTTTTTTTTTTTTACAAGCTTTGGCTTAAAATGCTGAATACAGCCTCAATCCTCCAGCATTAAAAATATTAGGCTTGTTTCTCCCCATTGTGCACAGATTAACTTTCCGTCATCTTCAATTAAAGATGGCTAACTTTAGTAGCATAAAGGAGATCTTTATTTTAAGTAAAATTTGTTTCAAAAAGGTAAATGGACAATAAATGTGCTTTGAAGGTCAAAATTCAAATAAACCATATTTCTAAGTGTGACTTTGTCATTGTTTGTCCTCCTTCTCTCTCCTGGTTTGACATCTTTCAGATTTTCTCATTTCTTCCAGAAGATTTAAGGACCCCTGGGGTCATGAGTGCTCACACTGGGATAAGCTAAGAACTCGTGCAGCAAAGAATGTTGTTTCACAGTTTGGAAGTAAGATCCTTTTCATTGTAGCTCAACACAAAATGTGTCCATCAAGTGATTTTTTTCCCCTGTGATGTAAAGCAGGACCTTCATACATTCTTAAAGGTCACTTCTAGATGTTGTTCTGCTCACAGCTGACCCAAAACACAACAAAACTCTTGTTTTTAATCAAAAGGCGGCAGGAGCAAAAACTAAAGTCTAACTTTTTTTGGAAACCTCCAAAAGATATTACTTTATCAGAAAACACCTGGAGCAAAACCTGAAAACAAATGGTGCAAAGGCTTCATCAAAAACAGATATGTTTCCTTAAACCTGTTCTTTTCAAACTAACTCCCACATTAATGTTGGTATAAAGGCAGATTTAGTCTTTTGGGACATAAATTATGTTTGTACATTTTTGTCTTTAGTAAATATCCCTAAAGTACTGATTAAATGTTGGATATATCAGCATTATGATAAAATATCAGCCACAATTCTAAATTCTGCTGTCTGAAAGGCAGCACATTTGATTTGAGTCAAAACATCTGAAATTATGTGATTTCTGTCACATTTTATAGATAGAGTAAATAATAGAGAAAACAATAAAAGTGCATCGAATCTTGAAGCCTTTCAGATGAAATGATGCTCAATACTGCAACCTTCTACAGAAGGAATTTGTCTTTTACATTTATCTTTAGCTCAATAAACCTTCTGCTGTTTTTTAATGATCATATGTGATGAATGAATAAGCAAGAATAACCTTTTAAATGTTGCTGTCATCAGAAAATAATCACAGAAAATACCATTTACCGGACTAAACTTTTATTTAATGGAACCGCAAATTAAAATCTTTGTTGTTTTAGATGACATGTAAGAAGAAGAAGAAAGATTAGCGCTATATATTTAGAAAATTACGTGCAAATAGCCACTTTCAAATAAATAAATAAGCAAAAAAAAAAAAAACACACTCTGATCTTGATCCACGTCAACTGCAGCTAATGCACTCTCTGTGGAGACCACAATGATTTATTCTGATCAAACGTATGACTACGTAAAATTTTGTTATAGGCCCATAAACACAGTTAAAGTCTTAGATCAGACATTTTCCACATGAACACACAGCTACTGTTGGGTTCAGATAACTAATATTTCAGAGACAAACAAAAGACTTAACTTGAAATTTCACATCTCAGCAGATTTACTCATTTAATGCTTTACAGTTGCTTAGTCCCATCGCTGCATGTTGATGCTAATCTCTTTAAGGTTAAAGAAGCTCTGAAATTGAATATTGAACGGAATCACTATTTACACCTTGTAAAGGAGAAGATGCCTGAATATACAGCCCGTCCACAAACGGGGAGCTCTCTTGAGTGCAGATCTGCCTGTGTGACCACAATTGAAGTGACAGGTAACTCGCACAGAGGTGAGTGTGTGGGGGCTTTTTGATGAAGGCCTTTCTGTGTGTGAAATGCCTGATGGGTCAAGAGTGCCACTCGCGTGCTTATTTTAGCTGCCAGGTCAGTAAATGTCCTCATGCTCAGCGGGGAATACCCCCACGGAATTTACACTCATGACAGTTGATTTACCTACTGAAAGGAATCCAGCTGATTGTTTTTCCTCCGTTTTTACACTTGAAATGATTAGAGACGCCATGTGAGGATAATGGACGTGGAGTGTGTTGCATGCTGGGTAGAAAAGCTTTGAGAGCAGCCCGATGTTTGTCTGGACAAAGCAGAGGCAGAAATATTCCAGCAATCTGCTTTGTTTTGAGTTGCCCTCCAGCGCCGCGGCATACATTGATCTGAGATGTTATCAGGATAATCCTGTTTCTGGGAAGACAAAAGACCAGCATGAGTGGGAGATGAGGCCGCACAACCACGAAAAAACTGTACAAACGTACTCTTTACTGTTTAAATGTAAAGATTTTAAGCTAATCTGCACTTAGTTCTGCGTTATAAAGCTTGAATGATAAATCAATTCTTTATTAAAATACTTATTAATCTAAACAAGTAACAATGATGTATCCAATACTTTCATATGATGCTAAATCACAATAAATCTTTTTACTATAAATAATCAAATTCTATTTGATAAACTTAATATTTAATGGATTGAATTTGACATAATTTATAAATATATATGAGTGGAAAAATGTCTATTATGATTAAGAGTAATTACAGTGTCACAATGTGCATGTATATTATATATATAGGGCTATTTGTCTGTATTTCTATCTTTTACTTTTAATTCTTTTGTAATTTTCCATTCAATTCATGACAATTTATCCAAAGTTTGATAAATGTATGCATAAATATAGATTTATTTTCTTTAGTTTTATTATTTTAAATAAGGACTTGGAAAAATCTGACCATATGCAGCCCTTTAAACTAGAATAACTTAAATATAAATAATTTTGTTATTTATGTTTTATTTTTCCTGTAATTCTGGTGTGTCCTAGATAGTATATAACAAATACATTGAGCTTTGTCTACAAGTGCAGAAAGTTATTTAGCATTTATGTGATGTTGGAAGATTTATTGTATTTTGGACATTCATGTGTTTTTCTAGTCAGGCGGGCATTTTTCCGATCATTCAAACGCCATACGAACACAGCATTTCTGTAAGTTTGGGTTTTCCCTTGAGGGGCATCAATCTATCAGTGCAAGTGTCTATAAAATGAGAGAAAAAGTCAAACATTTTAAAATACAAACTCAAAAATGTTCTGTTTTCAAATAATTTTCAATCAAATTAAAGTAAGGTTTTTATCCTGATTCTAGTTTGGATTACAAAAACACATCTATTTATGGACTCTTTCGTCAAATTTTAGAGCTTTTTGTGGCCGACATGTCTATAAGTTTTCCCACCTGCTTTAAATAAACCAGTTCCAATCCAGATCAGTGATGTAACTCAGAAATGTGAAGTCTTGAATCCATTCCTGTGTTTTTAAAACAGAGAAGGATTTTTTTCTGTTATCTTTAGATTCTTTTGTCAATAAATATATAAAAAAACCTCAATATACAAACACATATTAGTTGCTATGAAGCGTATGCTGCTATTTTTGGGAACCGAGTCCTCTATTAACCAGCGATTTCAACTGTCCAGCAGCTGCTTGTGAACATCGCTGACTGTCGGGTTCAAGACTGTGACTAATTTTGCAAAAGCTATTGGCAAATGCAGGCAAAGTTCATCTGCAGTTCAGAAAACACAAAAGGTCTCAGAGTAAATCTAGTCAAGCTTTTGGGTTGTACCAGCTGGCTGTGGCGGGGGCTCAACACGCCTCCAGTCAAAAGAGCTCGTTTCTCCGGACTGGTCGACTTCGCCCAGCAGTGATGTAATTACACCAGACAATGCCAAAGGCATAAAGTCTCAACACTGTTAAGAGAAACCGAAGGAAAACAGTAAAGTTATGGAAAGACTTGAATTAGTGCTCCGGATCTCTAACATTTCAGAAAAAAACAAGTATTTTCTTTACAACCAAACATTCTTTTCAAAGACGTAGTCTTTTATTTATAGTGATTGACATTACTTACAAGTTGAAAATAAAGACACAATTTCCAACCTTCACAGGAGTTGCTGTCCAAGCAAGTTCAACCAAAGGCCAGGCTACACAAACAATCCAAGAGTCACATCATGGACGACAAATAAATGTTAGAGTCCCTGACATTACACTAAGAAAAAGAAGAAACAAGTATTAGATTTTTATTGGAAAGGCAGGAATTTATCTTTCTTTAAAAATGATATGAGGTTTACCTTGTTCCTGTAAAATAATTTTTTTCAATAAAGTTTTTCAAAGATATTAAGCTAAAGTCACATGCTATGTCTGAATTATACTGTAAATAAAACTGGGGGATCTTTTTGTTATCTTTTTATTAAGAAAAACGTCATAGGCTCATGAGGCTAGAGCGGTCCCGTGCGCTACAACGGCACTCATGGTTAGCTGGGCAGCTAACCGCCGGCAGGCAAGCAGAGCGGGCTCCACTACCAAGGGACCCACAGCCTGGGCAGCGAAATCCTCACGTCCATCGGCCATTTTGAATGTTTATTTCTACTCTTTGATCTGGTCACTGAAAACATCACGTGTCCAAAGCCGGGTCCCTGATTGGTTGATGCGCTGCGTCAAGCTCGCCACCGAAATTGCACCACGGCAGATCGCGTCTTTACATTGACTTAACATTGAGACTTGACGCCTGCCCCGTTCGGAGTGAACACACCTTTAAACCTCCATTCAACCTGTAGGGGGCAGAACACAAAGAGACTTGATTTTCAAGATTATTTTAATTTATCAAAAATTTGGTAATGACCAATAAAGCCCCATTTATAGAGGTCGACAGCCAAAAAAAGTTGATTTAGTGTTTGGTACTCTTTAAAGTCATTTCGGACACAGTGCTCAGAACTTTCCTTTCATTTTATTCGGATATGACATCTCTGATTTCACATAGTCAAAATTGAATCAATGCGAACATTTCACAACATTTATTAATGACTACACTGCGCTCTGATGGTGAAATTGTGGATAGTTTATTCAAAAATTATACTTAAAAACATTTTTTGTTCGAAATTGTTCAACCACAAGGCATTGTGGTCTATATAAAATCTACTGGAATTAGGTTGATCATGTTAGCGGTTGAAAATTTACAGTTTGTTAAAGATTTTGTGTTAAACTGGTGACGCCTCAGGTGTTACCCTTCATAAAAATGTTATTTAATGTGAGAGTTGTGAATTGTGGATCTAGTAACACATGTTTCAAAAACAATGAGACACACTGGAGGAAAAGTATGTTTTTCAATTAACACGATAGCTAGATTTTCCTCCAGACTGATTCATAGTTAACAGGGGGACTCTTTTTTTTTTTTTTTTAACAGTGTAAAGCAATGTTATCTTTTTCAGTCGACATTTCTGTGACAGAGAACAGGCTCTGAGCAAAATGACTCATCTGTGCTGCACTGGAAAAATGGGTTTCCTTCCTTTTTACCGCAGTTCTTCTTCAAGTGTCCTTGGTGAGCCCTAAATCTGCAGATCCCTCTGCCAGCTTTAGGACACATTGAACAGCCTCTGAATAATAAATTGGTAGATTATTAAATGTAGAATGAAGGCAAAGGAACTGTTAAACAGAGATATCAAGTGCAGGATTTCTGCTCTGTTAAACAAACAAACAAAAAAAACCCTACTGGCTTCTTTTTTATATATTTAAAACACGACTTTAGGATCTAAAACTTGTTTTTTTTTCACTGCTCCTGTTTTATTAACATAAAGGTAAATAATGTGTCACATTTTGAACCTTTTTTTTAGTCTAACTCTAGTTTGAGCGTTTTCTGGTGAACTTCTTGAGGTTTTATAGGGATTTCTGAGCACAATGAATCATAGAAAAACATACTAAAGGGAATATAAATCCCAAATGGCTCAGGAACATCTCAGGGAATGACTTTTACAGCTGCCAAAGAGGAAGTGATGGGAAACAGACAGATGCACGGTTGGATAAACTGACACAATAATTGCAGCAGTTTAACATTTCAGCATCCACGGACCTGTCGCTGCATCGCTGCTGGACTGTTCACTCATTTTCATTTATGTCTAACAACTCAAGCATTAAAAAAGTGAAGGTAATTTTAAGAACTGTTTCAGTTTTTTTTTTTTTTTTTAAGTAAAAGTTTCAGAATTTTTCTCTCTCTAAATTACATGTCCTTGATGGCTGTAATCACAAAAGAATATTCCAAGAAGTTGAAAGGTGATATTCGCATTGACAAAAGAATTTGCTGGGTTGATTTCTCTCTTGGAAGGAGTGACTGAAGAGCAGCTCTTTGTCACTGATGGATGCAGCTTTTCTCTGCGGTGCCTTGACATTGATGCACGTGCAGAATAACCGGAGGCTCTGATGAGTATCAGTGGAGGAGGATACAGTGACACTGACTTTTATAAGTCACATCGCTCCCAGCTCTCTGTAGCATCAGTACATGGTTTATTAAAATGGTTTTATGACTGGTTAGTGCACTTCCTAAGAGCTCATTCAAGAGCTGGAAAGGGATTTGAATTCATCCTAAACAGATGCTGGAGTAATGTCCCTTTTTTTTCAGGGTAAGAGGTTTTCACAAGCTGCGGCTGTTTGTGCTTGTGAGTTTTGTCACACTGACCTGTCAAACAAAAGGATTGCCTCTGAGCTTGTTTTCAACCAAAGCCAGAAAAAAAGAGAAGACAAAAAATGGCCCCCTCATTGTGATAAAGCAGCAAATATTCACTGTGGGTCAGTTGGTGTGCACTGGACTGGACAGGGGGACTCCCACAGTTGCCCAACAGTAGCTGGGATAAGCTCCAGCAACTCCATAACCCCAAAAGGGATTGAGTGGTGCGTATGTGCAAAGTCAGGTCTGTGCATGTACAAAGTCAGACTGTTAAGATCTGCACATGTGTAAAGTCAGATCTGTGCATGTGCAAAGTTGGACTGTGCAGATCTGCGCATGCGCAGTCAGATCTGTGATGAGCCAAGTCTGATCTGCGTATATGCAAAGTCAGATCTGTGCACATGCAGAGTTGGACCGTACAGATCTGTGCATGCGCAAATGCAAAGTCAGATCTGCGCATGTGGAAAGTCAGATCTGCGCATGCGCAAAGTCTGATCTGCGTATATGCAAAGTCTGATCTGCGCATATGCAAAGTCAGATCTGTGCATGCGCAAAGTCAGATCTGCGCATATGCAAAGTCAGATCTGCGCATATGCAAAGTCAGATCTGCACATGTGGAAAGTCAGATCTGCGCGTATGCATAGTTAGATCTGCGCATATGCAAAGTCAGATCTGCACATGTGGAAAGTCAGATCTGTGCATGCGCAAAGTCAGATCTGCGCATATGGAAAGTCAGATCTGCGCATGTGCAAAGTCAGATCTGTGCATGTGCAAAGTTGGACCGTACAGATCTGCACATGCGCAAAGTTAGATCTGCGCATATGCAAAGTCAGATCTGTGCATGTGGAAAGTCAGATCTGCGCGTATGCAAAGTTAGATCTGCGCATATGCAAAGTCAGATCTGTACATGTGGAAAGTGAGATCTGTGCATGCATAAAGTCAGATCTGCGCATATAGAAAGTCAGATCTGTGCATATGCAAAGTTAGATCTGCGCATGTGGAAAGTCAGATCTGTGCATATGCAAAGTTAGATCTGCGCATGTGGAAAGTCAGATCTGTGCATGTGCAAAGTTGGACCGTACAGATCTGCACATGCCCAAAGTCTGATGCAGATCAGACTTTGCGCATGTGCAGATCTGTACACGTGCAAAGTTGGACCTTACAGATGTGAACATGAGAAAAGTCAGATCTGCCCATGTAAGAAGTCAGACTGAATAGATCTGCGCATGTAAGAAGTCAGACTGAACAGATCTGCGCATGTGCACAGTCAGATCTGCGCACCTGCAAACTTGGACTGTACAGATCTGCGCATGGACAAGGTTGGGTCTGCCTGATCTCCTCTGCGCATGTGTAAATGCTTTCTTCCTCTTCTTCTGTTTCGTTTAATGGTAGTTTATATCCCAATGTTCAAGAATAACGGTGTTTAGAAGATCCCAGCCAACAAGGCCCCATATGGTTTAAAAGTGGGCAGAAAGTGTGGGCCCCAATTGGGTTTGTCTGCAGTTTCCGTGGTGGCCCCACCAATGCTTGCCCACATTGGCTCCGCAGCCCAGAGAGCGGCAGCCTGGGTTGCGTCCCTGCTTCCTCTGTGGGACCCTGGGTGGCGCTCACTTACGCTGATCATCCTAGAGTCTAGTGAGATCATTTTTAGGCTTTCAATGCTTGCAACCCAAAAATGTTAAAATTCATTGATTTTGAAAGTAATTTTGAAAATATAAAAATGGCCTTTTAAGTTAAAAAGTAATTTCATCTGCATGAACTGCAGTTTTGGACAGACAAGGATGACAAGGTGCGGTCACGGAGAGAATGTGTCAGCTGAGTGGCTGCACACGACAGCCGGCACGCTGCTCTGCTTCACTTCAGCAGAGAGCAAATCAAGTTGGCTGTCAATATGATTGCTGTCATCATGATGCACCCCTTTTATCTTGTTCCCCCTGTTTTACATTTCACTTCTTCCAGCAGCTTGGAGCGAGGTTGACGCTGTGAAAGCGTCTTTGACACCTTTAACGAGGAAAACAGAGGGGAGCATAAGCAGGACGTAAATGCATGCTGACATCTTACAGAAGAGTATGCTGTATATGTGGATCCAAAATATAGCCATAAGAAGCTTTATAGTGTTTTATATTGATAAAAATGCAGTTTTTTGAGTTATTTTGGCAGAAAAGTCGGCTTCTTGGCTAAAAAGTGTAATTGTTTAAATGGTTTAAGGTGGTTGTTGCTCAAAAATCCCTGCAGAGAGAAGAATTCACCAGAAAAAGATGATGTGGATGTTCTTCCACACTTCCTTTTTCTCATTTCTCTTATATCCTCGGTGCATTTGCTACGCTCTGCTACAATCTTAGGAAACATCAGAAGAGGTAGGAGAATCCTAAAAAAGAAACATTTAGTAGAGGTTTGAGATATTTCAAGTTTGAACTGTTTGATGGTATCTGCAAGCTCTAATTGAAAAACTTTTCCTTTTAACTTTTTTCGTGCAAACTAATTTGAGTAATAAATACACTCTATCTGAATCAGCAAGGCCATGTGCTTTTTTTTGTTAGCTTAGAGACAACAAAAGAGATGATTCCAGGTGTAAAATATTTCTGCTGTAGAAATTGCTCTCCTTTTTTTGCTTCGTCCACTTTGACCAGGCTCAGCTGGATGAAACGTGTGCTTGAATCAAAAGCTAACAATGGCGCTCTAGCACACAGGCGTGCACAAGCTCACCTTCACCTTTTTTGGGGAGGAAGGTGGGGGTGAAGCTCTTTTTTTTAATAGAGGAAACGCTTGCAGCATTGATGATCAGCATCCCCGGCAGTAGGAGGATTAATGGAAACGTATTGTGTGGTCACAACAGAGAGAGATCATAATGACAGCCGTACTTTTACTTTTTGTTGTGGCAGCTGCTGCTACATATTCAAACGGATGGAAAGTGGGTCTGCTGTAAAACCATCACTGCATTTTGTAGATGTTTAATATTCACACTGTTTCACACTAAGAGTGACAAGACCTCAACTTCTCAAGTTGTGAGCTCAATGTCCATTATGTACAAGCGTTGATTCACTTCTCTTAAACTAGATTCCAGCTTGTTTATAAGATCACGCTCAAGAACCCCCCACAGAGACAGAGGAGGAAGCTGTGGGGTCCAGTCAGCGGTGAGTGGTGGTCAATCAGCTGTGACAGGGGCACGAACGTGTGGCTGCGACTCAAGAAGATGGACAGCTGCAGGAGGAGGAAGAGTGCATTTGTGCGACTTCAGAGGAAGAGTGCAGCCGACTGAGGGGGAGAAAGGTGATGCATGAGTCTACAGGCACATTTGTAGCCCTCAATTTGATGTGTTCTTACAGTTACTGCCTGTTTCTGTCTTTCTCCGAGCAATTGTCTCACAAAATAAAACTCAAAGTATTGGATCTACAATCCCTTCCATTCTGTCCGATTGATCAAATATGAGTAAAATGAGGAACAATGTAAAATACTTTATCGATCACACAGCCATTATTTTCTTGTTTACTTTAATTGTGTTTTCTTCTTGATGTAATTTCTTCATCTTAAATATTTTTATGGACATCTGCTTTAGTCACACTTGGGGTCAAAAAGCTACAGGACACCTGTAGTAAACAGCATCTGTCCAGTGTTTATTTCACTGGCCACCAATGGAGACACCACACATGGACAAATGCTAGAAAAATTGCTTGAATAAAACCTAAACCAACAGTTAAGCTTAGTTCAACCATTTTTGGGGATTTATATTTATATATTGACTAATCAAAGTACTTTTTAACAGAAATATGTTCTGCAAATATCATTTTTATCATGGAGCTATGGCTAACTTTGTTCAAAATGCACAAAGCAACATAAATTCTAGCGACAGTTTTTCAAATGAACACATTATACAACTATAGTTTAAGTTTTATTAATTTATATAGCGCCTTCAAATGGGCCAAACAAGGTGCTGTACATTAAAAGTTCAAATAACAGAAAAAAAACAATTAAAAGTAGTAGTAGTAGTAATTAATAGTAGGACACCCAAGTTTGCGGATTTTGCTCAGAATACGAAGCCTGAATTAAAGGAATTGGATATTATTATTTAAGTTAGACCTTTACTTGATGTGATTTTGACTGTTCATTGGTGAAAATGAGGCATTTTTAGTTTTTTTTTTAATATCAATAAAGTTTTATTAACCTATAGCCACCTCAGTATAGATCTGTTGAGCTTACCATGACACTGAAGAGTTGAACTAGCACAGTGTGTGAACTATCATTCCCGTCTACAAAGGTCAAGAAGCCAATTTGCTCTTTGTTCAAATGACAATAATTTATTATTTACTTGTTTTTGGTGTCAGGACTAATTTTGTAAAACAAGCTTTTATTTCTGCTGCGTCTTCTGCCTGGAACAACCAACAAACCGTCTAATAGGATTGCTTTTATTCCTTTATATTTTCATATCTTGCTCCCGTTCTTGTCCGTGGACCTCGCCTCTGGCTCATCTCAGTTGTCCCAGCTCCATCTGGATGAAGCCCATCTGCTACAAACATGTTGTTCAGTTAGATCAGCTAATTCTTCTCTTATTAAATTGCCGTCCTGAGAGAGAATCCCTCCTTCATGTGAGTTTCTTCTTTTTTTTGTTCCCCTGCTCTAGAAGTCAAAGTCCCACTCCAACTATATTTCTATTTTTTGTAAAAACGTGCCCCCGTGATCTTGTAATTATTCCGTTTTTAGCCAAAATCAAAAGGGTTGCTTCATATTTTAAGACATATTTCCTGCAAAATAGGAGGAGCTCATTAGAAATTCACCTCTGAGTCAGTGTGGAAATTAGCTTTTTCTAATGTTTACACTTTCTCCTGGCAGCTTATAGACCTTCATAACCCCAAAGCTATAATTAGCGTAGCAAATAAAAATAAAAAGGTGAGCAATATTGAAGCTATCTGTACAACTTTGAGCCAGATTTCGCCTCAGATGAGGAAAATGAAGAGGTTAATGGAAGGGAGACTTTAGTCCGTCCAGCTAAATGGCAGTTGCTGTGTCAAAAACCCAGGTTTATACTACTGCAAACCTAAGCTTTTTCAAGGTTTTCATCAGCTCATGACTTTTTAGTCTTAAAATCTTTTTCATATGTCCTCCATTATGAGAAAAATGCTACAAAAACACAATTTTTATTAGAGTTAGTTTTTAAGTCTGATTTCTGCTAATGCTTAAAACGTTATTTCGATGTGTCCACAGGAATAAGGACCTCCGAAAGTCTGCACTATTATTTTTTTCTTCTAAATAATCAAGTGTAGTGTGTTTTAAATACAGTTTGACAGACAGTGGAGGTGTTAGAGGGCATGCAGGATAGATGGATGACTTAAAAGTAGAGGAGAAAGAATAAAATATCTTTACAAAGGTAAACAAAAAATAAGTGTTTGTATAAAATAGAAATAATCTAGAGAAAACAATTTGCAAAGAAAAAAATGTTCAGAAAGGAAGAATTTGTAAGCCATTTGGTCTAAAGAAAATGGCAAAATGCTAATAAAGTATAAGCCGTTTAATATTTTGTGATTTCAATCAGACAAAATTACTTAATATAATAAATACAAGCTACATTAGTATGAATTCACAAGCAAACAGAATATTTATTCAGTATTTTTTTTCTTTGTTTGCTTTCAAGTGATTGATTTCATTATTTATTTAAATAAACTAATTTGATTTATTTATTTTTCTTTCACGTCAATAATTGAAATGCTTTTGGTTGGAGCTTCAGCCTTTTTTTGGGGATGTTCAAGGTCAGACAAACAGGTTTCTTCCACCTGTCAAATCAAATTCTTCAGGAAGCCTCCTCCACAAACTAGATTCCCTTTGGTCTCACTTTGTTAATTGTCTGTTGGGTGGATTGCGCGCGCAAAAACGCAATTAAAGAAGAACTAATAAGCGTTTCCCAGAGAGACACCGCCCCCCTACACGCACCAGGCTGACAGGCTTGTTAACAGTCATTTCAGACAGCCTGCTTGCGGAGTTGTGAATGGGCGAGGAGCGGCTGGAGTGGAGCTGACGCAGCTCTCCAAGCTGCAAGAGCGCGCGCACAGAGCGGAGCGCGGTCCGATGGAGCGGCGGCGGCAGCGGCGCACGGAGCCGGGCTTTACCCACACATCTGAGCGCGTCGATTCACCAGCAGCAATCTGCAATAAGAAAACCAGGTGTTATCTGAAGTGAATCTGAAACTGCAAAAAGATGGAGTCTTTACAGCTACTTTATCTGCTGATCTTGTACGGATCTCTACCAAAAGTAAGTGTCTTTTCCCCTTTTTTAAAATAATAAATCAAATGTTTCTGTAAGGATTAATTTAACCAAACATAAAGTAAAAAAAAAAAAAAAAAGATTTTTTGCATGTACTTGTTTCATGTGTGAGCAAACCCATTGAAGCCCTGTAAAATAAAAAAGTTTTTTTTGTTGTTTTGCTATTGACTCACTCTTGTCTGTTCATAAAAGTCCTTCAAAGAAAATTGACTTATAAAGCCAAATTCATCTCAGATGAGTCACCGCATCTGAAGTGAATCCTTTCAATAAAACTGAGACATTTCTTTCTTACACCAGTTCAAACACATGGCTCCAATCAAGGTCAATAAACTATATATACATAATTAATTTCAACTCAAGATGTTTATGTTTCTGCTGGTTGACTGTTGCTTTTTTTCCAGTGCTTGAGTTACTGCACCATCACAATGCAGAGAGCAAGTCCTGTATTTACATCTAAAACATGCGATAAATCTGTTGCTATACATCTAAACACACTTTTTATCCTGTTTTGACTTGTTTTGGCAATTAGTTTACATTCCTGTTGTCATTTATGGTTAATATACAACATTTTTCAGATGTTTTCATTGTTATTGCTTGTTTTTTTAGTGTGATTTGTGGCAGTAAGATCAATTTAAGTAAAAAAAAAATATGTTTGTTAAAGCGGAGGGTCCCCAAACTATGGCCCACGGGCCAGATCCGCCCCTCCTCCATATTTGCCCGCCCCCCCCAAATTATTTTGGCTAAATTAGAAAATTTTCCAGTTTTTTAGGCTAATTTGACATTTAGCGATTATTTCAGCTACATGCTAGCTGTTTTAACTAATTTTAGGTTTTTTTCACTGTTTTAGGCTATTTGGGCTTAAGCTTATATTTTAACTGTATGCTAGCAGTTTTAAGTAAATTAGATATATTTTTTTCGTTTTTTTAGGCTAATTTGACATTTAGCAAATATTTCAGCTGCTAGCTCATTTAGCTAATTTAGGCTTTTTTAGCTTTTTAGGCTAATTTTGGCTTCAACTTATATTTTAGCTTTATGCTATCTGTTTTAAATAAATTAGACATTTTTCAAAATTTTTAGGCAAATTTGACATTTAACAAATATTTCAGCTACATGCTAGCTGTTTTAGCTAATTTAGGGTTTTTCCAGTTTTTTAGGCTAATTTGACATTTAGCCAATATTTCAGCTACATGCTAGCTGCAATTTAGGCTTTTTCAGTTTTTTAGGCTAATTTGACATTTAGTGAATATTTTAGCTGCATGCTAGCTGTTTTAAGTGAATTAGACATTTTTCCATTTTTTAGTCTATTTTGACATTTAGCAAATATTTCAGCCACATGCTAGCTGTTTTAGCTAATTTAGGCTTTTTCAGTTTTTAGGCTAATTTTAGTTTGAGCTTATATTTTAGTTTTATGCTAGCTGCTTTAAGTAAATTAGACATTTTTCCATTTTTAGGCCAATTTGACATTTAGCCGATATTTCAGCTACATAGTTACTTTAGCTAATTAGGCTATTTCAGTTCTTAGGCTATTTTGAAGTTTAGCTAATATTTCAGCTACATGCTAGCTGTTTTGGCTAATTTAGAATTTTTGTTTTGTTTTTTAGGCTAATTTTGCATTTTGTTAATTTTTTTGCTAGCTATAAGCTTCAACGTTTTCAGCTATCAACTTCAGTATTTTCAGCTATCAGCTTCAGTGTTTTTAGCTATCAATTTAAGCATCTTCAGCTATTAATCTATCGCAGGTAATCCTATATAGCTAGTCTTAAAATGTTTTAGTATTATTTTTCTGTGAAGATTGCAGAAATGAATTATTTAAAATTTGGCTATGTGTGTCTTTCTGAAAAACCCTAAATCTTAATGTTTAGGATATGAGTGTTTAACTTTTTTCTGTTAGCCTACAAAAAGACCCCAGCCCCCCATCACAGAAGAAAACTGTTATGTGAAAAAGAAAAAGGTTGGGGACCCCTGTGTTAAAGCTTTACAGCTTCATTTGTTTAGAAATTCTAGTTCTTGGCATGCTGGGAAGCCACTTTAAAACAAGAACTGACCATTTGCTTTGAAAGGATTTTAATTAAGGCAATATCTGTGAATTAATTTTGATGTTCTTTACATTTCTCACTCAAATGAGAAAGCAAGAAAAGTCTATTATATAGATATATAATCAATAGTGGCTGTTACTTGCAGTCACTTAACACTCAGCATGGTTTCTCTTTGTCCACCACAGAGGCTTTTTCCAGGCGGAACCAGGAGGAAAGAAGTCTTTCCTCACCTCTGACAGCTCTCAGATATCTGGGCCACCGTGCTGTTTTAGATAAACCAGAATCCTCCTCTGTTAACATACAGTATCTGTAGTGACTCTTACATGGTTTTCCCTTCTAAAGTCCGGGCCAGCTGCGTTGCAATAACACACCCTGACATGTTCCATCAATATAATGGAGAGGTAAACGTGGTGTTGAGGGCTGCCCAGAAAACCCCACGAGTGCTTAAATAGTGGCTGGATGTCACTGGTATTGATTTACCTCGAGGCTGGAAGGACAGCCAATAGCAACCTTTCTGTACATGAAACCATGATAAACACCAGAAGGAGCTTTTTGAATAAATAAAGCTTGTCTTAATCTAAATATTTCTACTTCCTGTTTCAGTTTGACATTTGAAAGTTTACCGACAGTCCTCTCTCCACTAAACGTATAAATCAACAACTCTTTTACACAGTTTTACTAATAGTTTCTACATTTTGAGCACCAACTTTTTTGCTTTATCCTTGCCGTTCCTGCATGCACAGTGCAACAAATATTCAGTAAGGTTTGCACACAGAGGACAAGTGATTCCACAAAGCAACAGATGATAGAGGACATCAGTCTGATGCATAGTAACATGCGGAATGGAACATCACACCATGAATCTTAATCGAGGTGATCCTTCAAAATTTATCTGTTCAGTAAAGCAGTTCTGGGAGACAGATTTTCTCCATCATATGTTCAGTTTTTGTGTGGTTGGGTTTGATAAAAAACAAAAACGTTCAGCCGGATGCTTTTCACTGATATGAACATCAATTCTCCTCATTTACCGGAGAAATGTCATGCATTTTCCTTACTGTTAACACCAGTCAGGCTGCATTTCAAACAGTGAGATCTTTGTTTTCCTCTGAGGTTTTTTTGCTGTCAAATCTGCAAAACTGCCAAATGGAATTTGAATTATAGATTAAGTGATCATCTTTTGATCTATTTTTAAAGCATTCCCAGCGGCCTTTTATCACAATTAGGCCATTTTTAGCCAAAAAGAAGAGAAGTGTTCTTGTAGAGTTTCTGCAAAGTGGCAATAGTTCATTAGATATTCGCCTAAGAGTGTGGGCGGGACTGTTTTCACCCCCCACCCCCTCTCCATCACCCATAACTGGGATCTCTCTGTTACCTGCTCTCCTGCTAGCTTTAAGCCCCTCGAAGTAACGTGACAAAGTGGGTTCCAAAGAAAAGTCTATGTAAAGATGCGTAAATACCCTTTCAAAACTCACACGTCGCAACGCAAGTTTCTATGACAATTTTCAGGCTCTACATACAAAATGTGTGACCACTGAATGCAAGTAAAACCAGATCAAACTTTGACCATTCAGATTTGGTAGTGACATATGGATTACTCCTTTTTATTCACAGAAGGGCCAACTGTTGGAAAATTGATTGTGGAGGACAAATTAATAATCGCAGCTTGTGCTCAGCCAGAATTATATGACACCAAGTCTTTCATTTATTAGAATAGAGCGGTCAAAGAAAATCCTGGAGCAAGATTTGCGAGAACTGCACAGCTTTGACATTTAGACATGCACTAGTATACAACAGGGGTGGGCGATACTGGGAATTTGGGTATCAATCCGATACCAAGTAATTACAGGTATAGTATCGCCAATATCAATACCAATACTTTTTTAAAAAATGATATATTTTACTGTACGTATTGAAGAAAAACTGCAATCTCATCACACTAGTATGATATTTCCCCTTGGTATTGATACTCGGATCGATACACCCACCTCTAGTGAACAGTTGAAGAAGCAAACGTAGAAGAAGCCCCTCCCTGCGTCACCAGTGTGAACACCATGGACTGTATGTGAGTCCAAGAACCCGCATTTAGCACTTTATTAATTGTGTCACATGTCCGGTTTATCTGTAGTCCCCCCAAAAAAACTTTACCTCTGCAACAAAAATGGCGAGCATTACCTGAGCTATCCAGCCGAACAGTTTTGAGCCAGATGGCATCTCGGAAGAGGAAAACACACATGGATCTAGTCGTCCACAGAATGGTCACAAATACGCTCCTGGTTGACAATGATTAGAATAAAAAAAACCTCAGAAATGCAATTTTAAACTTTTTTTTTTTTTTGATAGACTGCATAATCAGAGACTTGCCACAAGAACATGTCAAAAACACATTTTTCACTAAAGTGCATCTACAAATGCAAACCTCATAATTCATGTTTTCTAGTTACAAAACCATTTGCATCTTCATCTCTCACAACAACTAGATGAAAGCTGCCATAATAGAACTTTTGATGTTTTTTTGAGCGCTTACACCTCTAAGAAATGTTGCCCACAGCAGTTTTGTCTCAACTGAGTTGTGAAAAACAATTGATTATCTCTGCCTGGCTGGGAACAAATGGAGTTGGGATTCTGGGTGTCACCTTATCTCTTCAGCTGGATGCACAAAAGCTGCTAAACTGAAAGTGTTTTAAAGTGAACACTTGGGTCTAACTAAAACCCAGAGGACATAAGTTGTTAAAAAAAGTTTAACTTTTCCTTTAATTAAATCCACTCTTATCAAACAACTAATCAGATTTCATTTCAGTGTTGAAGAAACCCCCATTTTCTCTGTTTTTATTTAGTCTATAGCTCGCTGCTAAATAAAGCCCAGCATGAACGCAGAGGCGCGTACTTGATGCATCCATCAAAATGGATGTAACACATGACCACCCACAGGCGTGGGCTATTCTTTCTATGATCCTCAAAACCTTCTTTCAATTTTTATTTGATCATTATCTTGTCCTCAAATGCAGCAGAGCTGGCAGCGATTTTTAAAATGAAAACAAGCACAGAAAACAGACGCAGCATCCTGTCAACCTTTGTGATGAGCTGCGAACAAAATATCAGAGCTGACAGGTATTTATGAGATTTTCCTGCTCACTGAGATGCCTCTCTGAGGATGCACAGAAGTCGGCTCATCATCTGCATAGTTTGGAACTGACAGTTTGATTTATTGTCCAATTTATTGATTCTGTCCAGCGAGGGGAAGCTGACCGTTGTTTTTGTCTCGGGCAAAAGTCTCTCTTATCTTGATTCTTCACAGATTCAGGGTTTTGGCCATCTCTGTTATCCGGGATTGTTTATAACTGATTGTTTTCTGTGATTCTGGCTTTGTTTTAAAAATACAGGCTTATGGGAACTAATGAAACTCTACTGCAATAAAGAACTCCTGATCCTTGCAGCCTGAAGCTTAAAACTAGAAACATAAATGTGTGTGTGAGGGGCTGTAAGCTAGCAGGAAAGAGTGTAAACAAAGGGATGATGGGAAATAAGATTCATCAAGAACTATAAGTTATAGACAGGTGTTGCTAATTGTTTATTTCTTCATTTAATCACAGTTTCATTTTTTTCTTATAAAAAAGGAGAGCATTGAAAGAGAGAACCCCAATATTTACCTCTCTCTTCAAGGAGATACTTTGCAGATTTAACTCCCACCTCTCTGCAGCTGCACCGTGTTTCTGCTGTGATCAGCCCCCAAGCAAATCCGGCGGTGGAAAATGTTGTGGCAAAGTCAGGACGACCTCAAGCATGCAGGGTGAATGTGAGTGCATGAGTGAGTTAAACGGAGGGAAAAGGTGCAAAGAAGTAGAAGTAAGATGCTACATTGCTGCCCATTAAATGCTGGGTTTTCAGCTCTGCATTCTTAACCACTCAAAAAGGAGTTTAAACAGAGTATTTAAAGTTCAAAATGACTTTTCAATAGATGGACAAGATTGTCTTTAATCAAACAATATTAGCTAATAGAAATTAATGGGTTCCTATTTGTTCAGCAGGGACATAAATATTTAATTTTGCTGTGGCTCCAACATGGTGGAGGATTGAATAATTTGAATTTATGTGTGCATAATCAACAATTCTGATCAATAAAATGGTCATCTTGTTATTTTATGCAAACAAACAGCAGTTGTTTTTGCAAATTTGTTTATCTTTAACCAAATAAATTACATTTTTTGGACATTAATGGGTAATATTTTACAAATATTAATTGTTTAAGCATTTCTTTAGTGCTTTCTTGATAGTTCTTTTGAAAATAACAATTTCTGCATAGTAAAATAGAACATTAGCTGTCTAAATTATCATTATATAAACAAAAATTCCTGATATTTCTAGTTTAAAAAATAATAATAGCCACTTTATTGCTTAGATAATGTAAAATACAGAGACTTATGTGAATAATCTAAGCAGAAATGTGAAAAAGATATATATTCTTGATTAGGTATCATTCAAATGTGATTTCATTTTAAATACTGATGCTTTCTGCAGGTTCAATGGAGTGACTAAGGTTAAATGCTGATTTTCCTTCTTCATTCTGCCTCACACTGTTATGCAGAAGCTTATGCTCTGTCTCGTCTGAACTGAGCGGTGTCAGCTCCACAGTGACTGGGGTTCATGACAAAGACTTTAAAGACCTCCATAAAAACCAATTAGAGAACATGAGCTGTACAAATGTTGCAACACTGTGTGCTTTGTGCCGCAGCGCTCCCCTCGCTGTGACCTTTACTGCTTCGAGTGCTGTAAGAATTGTGGCGTGGGTAACAGGGGGCAGCTCCTCTTGGGGAGTTCATGAATCCACTCTGCCTCATGCTGACTTCTCTGTTTCCTTCTTCTGCTCATCTCCTCTGACCTTCTCCAGCTTTTGCTGTTTGCCTTACATGTTTTCATTGGCCCACCGGCTCTCTGCCAGCGGCCGTCAGAGCGCATTTTTCAGCCTTTGTTGACACAGATGAACAATTGCAGCAGATTACTCACTGGCGCTCCTTCCACCTCCCAATCCATTTGCATGATGGCAGCTTCTTCTGTTTTAAAATGGATTCCTGTTACAGAGAAAGAACATTTTGGTGCATTTTCTGTTCATTTTTAAAGACCCACTCTAATGACAATTGTGTTGTTCTTATAGCATTTTTTATCATGATAGGGGACGTATAAAGAGAAAAATAGGGTTAAAACTGCATTTCTGATTTTTTTTCTTCATTTGTTTTTTGAATGAAAAGCATTCAATAAAATGCCATTTAAAAAATGTACTTGTTAAAAGTAGAAGGGTGTAGGGGAATATCGATTTGGTGAAATATTGCGATATTTCATTTGGCCATACTTGTATTGATTTAAAATGTTGATAAGATGATATTTAATTAATTGTTTAAGAGCAAACCTAGTTCAGCATCTTAATGGTGTTTTCTTACTTTTGTTTTCCACTTAAGCCCCGACTGCAGTATTTTACAGTACTTTCCTTCCTCAATCAAACTTTTAGAACCTTTTTGGTCAACATATTCTCACTCCCAAATCGTCACATTTTGACATTTAGCTAAGTCAAAAATTGACGTTTTGAGTGTCCCCAGCTCGACGTCTGTGAACCTTTTCCAGTCCAGAATCCAACGGTAGCCTAACCCAGTACCAGTTCTCGTCCAGTACCACATCTGGTACCAGTTAGCATCTGGTACCAGATCCGGTACTGGTGCTGGGTTAGAGTACCAGTACTGGGTTTGGGTACAGGATGCGTCCTGAGGACCACTCCGGTATCGTATTCAGTACCACATCTGGTACCAAATCCTGTATCGAGTCCCAAGGGTTGGGGACCTTTGATTTTACCAACAATCATCACGTCAAAAAACAACGAGTTGAGGACACCCAAAACGTACATTTTTGATGTGAAGGGATCCTTAACCAAACGTCCATGTGTGACAAGTTGGGAGTGAGAATGTGTTGTGTTGGTTAAGGCACTAATTCTGTTTGGTGTATTTTTTTGTTTTTTTTTTCATTGAAAAATATGAAAAATCAGACAGTATTGAAAATCCCCTTTAAGAACAAATATTTCCTAATTTACCAAAAGAGTGGGTAAAAGCAGCTTGTAAATGAGATACAGTGATCATTAAATAAAATGAATTTTTATCATTTTATTAACATGAAAGGTTCAACACAATTTTTAAAGAAAATTGTGAAAATTTGTTCTGGTACAGTCTTGGGATATGTCACAATATGTATCACATCGGGATATCGCGATACACACCATATTGCCTGGCTCTTGCCAATACCGTACACACCACTAATGGATACCTCTGATACGGCACGCTACTTTTATTCTTTTTAAAGAACTTTTTTAAGTTTTAAATAATTTTAAAAAACAAATGTTAAATAGTAAAAATGCATAGGTACATAGAACCTAATTACTCTAAATATTCAAAAATAAATATAATTTAAAACATACATAAATAGATAAATACTTTTCAAACACATAAAAATACAAATTTAGGTATAAATAAATAAAAATAAATACAAATTTGGGTATTTAAAACAAGGGAGTGAGCTACCATGCTGTTTTGAGAGTTCTTCCTCCTTCTCAAATCTGCAGTAATGTTCCTAAAAACAGAGGCATTTTAGCTGCACTGGTAATGTTGGAGTCGTGAGGAACTGTAAGCTAGCGGCAGAGTGTAAACAAAACGATGATGGGAAATGAAGCCAGGCTTTCAGTTCTCCCCACAACTCAGAGGTGAAGTTTTGGTGAACTACTGCCACTCTGCAGAAACTATAGAAAATCACAGGTTTCCTGATTTTGTGCATAATCTAAAAGAGCTCTGGGAACGCTGTTAGAATCGATCAAAACATGCTTAAAGTGGCATTACAAAGAAAACAATGGATTGAAATGGGTTTTTGTGAGGAGCTGCTCATCATATAACCACTTTACTGTCTTAAGTCACATACTTTTAGCAACATTTTGCAGTTTTTCAGAAAGATCCTTAACACCTAAAGGCAGTTTCTCTCTTTCTCCAGGTGTTATCAGTGCAGATGTGTGACGTGATGAACGAGATCGAGCTGGAGAAGGAGCGCTGTGAGAACAGCACTTCTGGGAACGTCACTTCAGGTCATTCTTGAAAGCATATTTTCATTTTTCTGGCTGTGTAGGGTATGCAGGAAGCTATTCAGAGGAAATGGGAAGCAGAAAGAGTGAACAAATGGTGAGGTAAGATTGTAGAGTGGGGGACTTTGCAGGTAGAGAACTATTATTAAAGAAAGAAAGACACACTGTCCTGAGACAAAAAGTACTTAGGGTGAACGCATCGGCTCAAAATATCAAATCTGAGCTCAAGTTTTGATGACAATTTCAATATTTCTCAGAAAATATAAAATAAAAGCCCAAATCTAAAACAATCACAGATAAAAACTGCTAAAATATGTGATTTTCTTTGTGCTTTTCATCACTAAACACAATATTAAAGATATATTAAACACTCTGGAGGAATTTTAATTTGACTTTCTTAATAAATGCATTTAATCACAAATTTCTGTCAAGGCATGGACACTGCTAATCAATAATCTAATAAAAATCCAGACATTTTTACTCAACGCTGTCCAGCAAATTTTAGAAAATGACATGGCGAATGGGGATAATAATTATTTCTGTGAGAGTTTTTGTTAATGTCATGTGTCAACGCTTGTCCTCCCCTCTAATAAAACTTTTTCTTTTTTTAATAATACACTTCCACCCAGTAAGAATGGGTGAAAAAATGAATCTGTGGTTTCAATAGTGCCCAAAATGAGATTAAAATTGATTCTAATGATTCATACTTTGTTCCCTCTCTGCCGCTGGGTTTTCTCTCATTCCTATGAATTAAATTGCTCATAAATTTAAAAATGCGTCAATGTGAAGTCCATTTGCTCACACTGGTTGAACAGCAGATTACATTAAATGGACATAGACTCGTGAGGGCGCAGCTTTCGTTATCATTGCAGAGGAGCTTCTCCTCTTCTAATCTGCTTCCTTGGCAGTGAGGTCACATTCAGAGCAAGAACTGACAGAACCATCAGTTTCAGACACCTGTAAAATCCTAAATAGGCAATTTATTTTTGGTTTTATTTAAAAATGAGCTGATTTAGGGTTCAAAAGGTCACGAAATATCTCTTGAGATGAGTTTAAAAAGCCGTGAAGAATCTGTCTGTGTTGAAGCAGAAAACTGTTATTTCCTCTTTCTGACCTTCAGGAATCTGTTAGCAGCAGAGATAGTTCGGGTTTTTTGGTCATTTCACACTTTACTGAGCTTCACACGTGTAAAGTTTTGTGTGACGGACACAAAAAATGAGAAAAGAAGAAGAAAAAAGTGAAATGTGAGCGCTTAAGCAGACTAAAACAGCTGCAGACAGAATATTCAAAACAAGTCAAAACTGTTTTTGTGACTGTCATCTCTGACCATACATTTTTAGAGCAGTTTTACTCTCTGTTGGTTTGCCGGAGGTTTTGTTCTAGTAAAAGTTTTCCTATTCTGACACCCTCAGTGTGGAGGCTATACACCAACAAAAACATAGTGGGTTAAAACATATTGTTCTCAATTACATCTTTAAAATTGGAGTCACAATAATATTGATTAACATTGCATATTTCTTTTCATTTGAATTAGTTTATTTCAAGCAATTTAAAAATTAGAAAGAATGAAAGAAGAAAAGCAAAAATAATCAATAATACATACAAAATCTACATAGAGTTCAGGATACAAACACATAAACATACATAATTATACTACAAAAATATGCACATACTATACATATAAATATGAAACAAACCTAGTTAGGATAGATTAGAAAATGCAAATAGATTCATGGGATTCTGAAGATGGATGACTCAATGGATGAATGGATGGATGACAAAAAAAATAATTTCCTAAAAAATCTAACACTGTTTGAGAAACCAAAATGATGACTACAAAGATTTTCAGATTAAAAGAAGTAATAATAATGGTACTAACAACAACATTTTTTAGGAATTGTAAAACAGTTTTAAGCTTAAAGTAAAGTTTCTCCTCACTGTTTGAGGGACAAATCAAGCCGACTAAACATATTTAATAAAAAAAAAGACAATAAATTGGAAGTATATATTGTAACAGGAAAAAAGGTTTAAGAATGTAGGACATAAATGTATTTATTGAATACAGTTAGAAAAATGAATAAAAGTAGAAAATGAACCAAAATGTGATGAACAGAGAATCTGAAACCTGTTGGAATGGAAGACAAATGATTGACCTACTGAAGTACATCAATGCACAATAAATAAAATTAAAATAAAATGACTGGAAAATCAATGCATGAAGATAAACTGAACTTCAAACAATACAACGCTTCACATAAAGTCAAAATCTTTTATTTGTACATCTGGTTTTATGCAAAAATCTATTCATTAGCCTGTAGAACTGAGTGGTCATAAAGGTAATAAAGGTAATAAATCAGTGTTTTATAGAGGTGACTTCGTGTTCACTTCAGGACTGATGGCGTCTTTGTGATGTTTTCTTCTCGCAGGTTGTCCAAGCATGTGGGACATCGTGGCCTGCTGGCCGTACGCCAGAGTCGGGGAGGTGGTCACCATAAGCTGCCCCACTTACTTCAGTTATTTCAGTGACCAACAGAGAGGTAATATTCATTATCTCCACATTTGCAGAAAAGACATTTACGGTAAATAGGGCCTGTTTTGTTCTGTCTTTTCAAACCATTCTTGTTAGTCTTCAAGTTTTACGAAGAGATTTTTGGTATTTGACAGCTTGGGACTACTTCAGTTTGATTTAAACAATTTCCTCTATGGAGAATTATGAATAAATAAGTAAAATGGGTTTTGCAATTCTTGCAGTGCAATTAGTTTAAGAAATGTAATTAGTCCAAACAATAATTGGTTGATTAGGAAACTTTTAGTACAAAGCAGCAGTTGGAAATCAGCTACTAAACAGGAGGTTTTAAATCTGTTACTCTTCTGTAAGTTACTTAAACATACACTGAAGTTCCCCAAAGAAAACAACTTCATTAAAAGTTAGATGCACTATTTAGTGTGTATTCTTCTGGTTATTGGATAAAAACTGGAAAGAAGACATATTTATTCTCGCTTATGAATAAAGCATCAAAACCTTTAAGATCTGAAACATTTTTGACAGCCCTGACTAGAGTCAGACATCATCCTCTATGGAAAGAGACGCTCGTTTGAGTCATAAAGACAAAGCTGCTGAGTTCTTTTGTTGTTTTCAGACTAATCCATGTCATTTCAGAACATTTTATATTCATCAGAGGGTTCTTTACTGAAGAGTTCTGAGTTTTAACCTGTAAATCAAGGAGAAAAAAGGGCAAAAATTCAGTGTTTTTTTAGGTAATCAAAGAATCTAACAAAAAAAGTACAAGTTTGGCTGTTTCAAATGAAAGAAACATAAATTCTGTAAATCTACAACACATGTGGAAAAACACAAAACTGTACATGAGGGAAATAACAAGAGGACTAAGACAAAACACAAGGCACATATATCACAGTTTTAAAGGTAGAGGAAATGGGAGATTAAGCTCTAATCTTTTCTGTAAATTACTTTTTTTCTCAGCTGTATTTTTAGAAACTAATATTTAGCTTTGCTGAGTGACTACTTCCCTTACACTGTTTCTATATAAGCCATTAGATTGTATTTTAAAAAATAACCATTTGGCATTTAGATATTTGGAACTATAAGAACTCTTAGAGAAAGAGATGAAAAAATATTGAGCTCAAAGTGCACTAATGTATTTTAAAGAGGGGGACTGAACTCTGGGGGGTGCTGCACAACTGAATCCATCATTTGAACTGTCACTCAAACAGACTTCTTTCTTCAATGCAGTAAATGGACGCACAGATTAATGTCCTTTAAAACTTTTCACCACTTTTTTCCATCTCTGTAATCATCTCTGTCTGCCTCAGATGAATAAAATTGTAGGGTTTGGTGTAAGGAGGATTTTTTTTACAGAACTAATACTTTCAACTTTAATTATTTTATTTTTATTTGACAAGAAAGACATTTTCTATGTGCTCTATAAAGTAGCACATTTCTACCAAATACAAAAAAAAAACATTTTACTTTTTTTTAAGTTTCAAAACTTTCGAGTTTAGCTAATTTGTAGCATTATGCTAACATTTTTGGCTAATTTGTTATCAATTGAAGTTTTTGGGGGATAATTTAGAATTTAGCTTCTATTTTAGAAACAGGCTAACTTTTCATTCATTCATTCATCTTCTTGGCCGCTTCTTCCCTTTTCGGGGTCGCGGGGGTGCCGGAGCCTATCCCGGCTACGAAGGCGGGGTTCACCCTGGACAGGTCGCCAGTCTGTCTCAGGGCCTCAATCACACACACATTCACTCTCACATTCACACCTAGGGGCAATTTAGAGTCACCAATTAACCTATGAAGCATGTTTTTGGACGGTGGGAGGAAGCCGGAGTCCCCGGTGAATACCCACGCATGCACGGGGAGAACATGCAAACTCCACACAGAAAGGTCCCAGCCGGGAGTCGAACCGGGGCCTTCTCGCTGTGAGGCAAGAGCGCTAACCACTGCGCCACCGTGCAGCCCACAGGCTAACTTTTTGACAAATTTAGTTTACTGAGGAATTTTAGGATATTTAGGAGTTCAGCTAGTAACTGAGCAACGAGCTAGCTTTTTTGTGGCTAATTTGGCCTCTATTGAATTTTTTTATGCTAATTTTTAGTTTAGCTAATATTTTAGCAACATGCTAACATTTTTAGCTAATTTTGTTATCTACTGCAGTTTTTAGGCTAGTTTAGAATTTAGCTTTTATTTGAGCAACATGCAAACATTTTTGGCTGATTTAATTTGGAGTTCAGGTAGTAATTAAGCAACAAACTAGGTTTTTCGCAAATTTGGCTTCTACTAAAGGTAAATGGTAAAAATGTTAAAATAAAACCCAGTTTGTTTTTATATTTTTGCTTTTGTTCGTGCTAAAACATAAACAAAATTCATATTTATTAAAAAAAAAAAAACAAAAAAAAAACAAAACAAAAAGAAGGTCATGAATGCACTGAGGAATTTTAGGAGTTCAGCTAGTAATTGAGCAACGAGCTAGCTTTTTTTTCTTTGTTAGTTTGGCCTCTATTGAAATATTTTATGCTAATTTGGAGCTAAGCAAATATGTTAGAAATATGCTAACATTTTTGGCCATCCATCCATCCATCCATCTTCCTCCGCTTCAT
>NC_050531.1:9109146-9111084 GCF_002922805.2 Oryzias melastigma | reverse complement strand
CTAATTTAGAGTTTAGCTTTAATTTTTGCAGCATGCTAACATTTTTGGCTGAAATTAATTTGGAGTTCAGCAAGTAATTAAGCAACAAGCTAGCTTTTTCGCTAATTGTCTACTAAAAGTAAACAGTAAAAACGTTAAAATAAATCTCATTTTGAGAAATGCTATTTTGTTTTTAAAATTTCTGCTTTTGTTTGTGCCAAAAAATATACAAAATTAATATTTATAAAAAAAAGAAGGTTGTGAATGGAAATCCAAATTTCTTAAAGGCTAAAGTAAGACTCCATCCATGGAGTCCAGGAACCGACTCTTTTCTCCGCAGTTTGATTTTAGTTTGGCGTTGAACTTGAATCTCACAAATGAAAAACTAAAATATTACTTGAATTGGGGATGTAGAGACCCAGAGGTTTTATTTTGTAGAAAACAAGCCCAAACGGCTCTTTTACTGTTAAAGGTGCAGACCACTGATCTATAGCCAACACATTGCTTGCAGAAATCCCAGCACATTTCTATAGGCTTAATGAAGTAAATAACAGGAAATATTGGAAAGACATTTGACTGTTGATAAAAATCAGTTTATCAGACTAATGCAAGTACAGTGCATGTACAGTTTTGCTCACAAATCCTATTGAGTAGAAATTTAAACAACCTTTGTTATGAACTTTGTTCCACTGACTGGTTCCTCTTACAGTTTGTGAACTAACCTTCATCTTTAAATATTCAACCTGTTCCTCCAACCTGAAGACTTTTCACTCCTGTCATTTCACGCCTGCCTGTTCTCATTTATTTTTCAATTTTAGAGGGGGCCTTGCCTCTAACCACCCATGACCCTGCAACAAGAATTAAGCTCTAAATCTGAGCTTTTTAGTCATAATAACAGATACTTGTGCAGTGTGTTGATATTGTTTTAACAATTGAGACTGAAAGTGGGATTATCACGCTAAAAGTGTTTGTTTAAATGACCCATTCTTGGAGTTATTTTGTCAGAATGGTGACGGGTATCAGTGGATTTTGCATGCTTTCCTTAAAATTTTGTTTCTGGACTCATCCTTGAGCTTTGGCTCAAAACATACAAGTCAATCAAGCTACTGACAGCCCTGCAATATGCAAAAAGATTTATTTTATGCAACAATAAGAAATAACACAATAGATGATATATTAGCCCTTCAAGAGAAGTTTTTGATGCCAATTTAGTTCAAGTTTTTCAGTAATCCTATTTTTTTATCTATAAATCTTTTCATTTGTAATTCTTAATAATATTATTTCATTCTGAATAATGTAGATAAAATAAACAGTATAAATTGTACATTTTATCACTTAAAAAAGTCTTAAATTAGTCTTATACACTAAAAGGTGTTCTGCTTTTTTGTTTGACAGATCTAGAAAAATGTCATTCTGTTTGTAGCATGAAAAGGTGGATTTTTTTTTAAGTTCAGGACTGTATGCTGGAAAGTCCTTCACCTTTCAGCATCCGCAGCATGCACTCTTTCTGAAAAATGTATGGATGTCCTTAAAAAAAGGAGCTCTTAATGCACTCTTTGATCTCAGCATGCTTCTTTTATATAAATAGTTCTGTCACAAGAGTGTTAACTGGATTTTTCAAAGGACATTGACGCAACTTTGTACGTTTATAGACCCCTACATTCTATGTCAGAATTCCCACCCTAATCGCTAACCACTAAAAAAACGATTTAGTGCAAAACTATTTAGTGCCCTGGATTTTAACAGCAATTCAGACATCATTCTCACTACTTTTCTTTCCTTTTTTTTAAATGCTGGATGATGTCACCGATTTCACAAAGTGAAAATCAAACATTTCACGTCTACTTATGACTCCACTTTGTTCTGTTGATGAAAAAGTGGATGGTTTATAGCAAAAAAATATATAAGCACTGTTTTTTTTTTGCAAAAAATGTTCGACCGCAAAGCATTGTGGTCTAT
>NC_050531.1:9095415-9107962 GCF_002922805.2 Oryzias melastigma | reverse complement strand
AAGTATTAGAAAGACATTTGACTATTGATAAAAATCTGATCAGCTTATCAGACTAATGCAAGTACAGTAAACGTACACAGTCTCTTGCTCACAAATCCTATTGAGTAGAAATTTAAACAACCTTTGTTATGAACCTTGTTCCACTGACTGGCTCCTCTTATAATTTGTGAACTAACCTTCATCTTTAAATATTCAACCTGTTCCTCCAACCTGAAGACTTTTCACTCCTGTCATTTCACGCCTGCCTGTTCTCATTTATTTTTCAATTTTAGAGGGGGCCGTGCCTCTAACCACCCATGACCCTGCAACAAGAATTAAGCTCTAAATCTGAGCTTTTTAGTCATAATAACAGATACTTGTGCAGTGTGTTGATATTGTTTTAACAATTGAGACTGAAAGTGGGATTATCACGCTAAACGTGTTTGTTTAAATGACCCATTCTTGGAGTTATTTTGTCAGAATGGTGACGGGTATCAGTGGATTTTCCATGCTCTCCTAATAATTTTATTTCTGGACTCATCCTTGATCTTTGGCTGAAAACATATACGTCAACCAAGCTATTGACAGCTCTGCAATATGCAAAAAGATTTATTTTATGCAACAATAAGAAATAACACCATAGATGATATATCAGCCCTTCAAGAGAAGTTTTTGATGCCAATTTAGTTCAACTTTTTCAGTAATCCTATTTTTTTTAACCTATAAATCTTTTAATTTAACATTGTTATAAATTCTAGTATTTTATTAGTATTCTAATATAATTTCATTCTGAATAATGTAAATAAAATAAACAATATAAATTGTAAATTTTATCATTTAAAAAAAGTCTTAAATTAGTCTTATACACTAAAAGGTGTTCAGCTTTTTTGTTTGAGAGATCTAGGAAATGTCTTTCTGTTTGTAGCATGAAAAGGTGGATTTTTTTTTTAAGTTCAGGACTGTATGCTGGAAAGTCCTTCAGCTTTCAGCATCCGCAGCATGCACTCTTTCTGAAAAATGTATGGATGTCCTTAAAAAAGAAGCTTATAATGCACTCTTTGATGTCAGCATGCTTCTTTTATATAAATAGTTCTGTCACAAGAGTGTTAACTGGATTTTTCAAAGACACATTTTTTTATGCAAAAAATGTTCGACCGCAATGCATTGTGGTCTATATTCGTTAATGTAATGAGCATCGAAGCACGCTGGTTTTCCGCATTGATTTCTGGGGGGATTTCTAGTGCACTCGATTTCGGAGTAGTAGACTCGGATAGCACGACAAAATGGCGAAAATTCTATATAGTGAGTATGGAAGGAATTCAGACATACCTACAGTTAAAAATAGCCCCGCACAATAAATCGCAAATTTATCGAGAAGGGTGTACCTGCAGGCCCGGAGACCCAGCAGCGTTCTCAGGACCGCATTCTCAGGACCCAGGCTTTTTTAACACAGCGCCCCTACTGGTTGGAGTTTGTTTTGTTACTTTCTGAAGACTTTACGAGGCACATTGCACACGAGAGTAGTAAGAGTAAAAAACATGATCGAAACACAACATAAACAACTGGGTAATTTATCAGATAAATCTTAAAATATAAAAACTAAATTACCAATAAATTTCAGTTTTTTGCTGAAACATAAGCATTGATGTCTATATGAAGCTTAGCTTTGCTTTTATCCAAATTAATGTTGTTTGTGTAAATCTAAATTAATGATGGTTTATTAGCAATACATCTTGCAGAATTTTACAGCAGGCACAATTTTTGCATCTTTCCATCTTTTTTATTTGTTATAACTTTCTTTTGTTTCAGGAGTTTAGAAAACACCAGACTCAACTCTCTATCAGTAGTTAGATAAAAGTAAGAAAAACATTGGAAATATTCAGTCATAATCAAAGTTAAGGGTGAACGAAGTATACACAATTCTCACCATTAGTAAAATTTATTTTAAAAAAAAGAAGAAAAAAAAACGATAAATGGCACCCAGCAGCAATGAGGCGGTATCTCAAAAAAACAAGTTCTGAAATCGTCCTGAGGATGCTGTTAGTCCTCCAGCCAGTAGGGGCGCTGTGTTAAAAACGCCAGGGGCCTGAGAATGCGGTCCTGAGAACGTTGTTGGGTCTCCGGGCCTGCAGGTATATACTACTGAATTTATCGCCATATCAGTCTGGACAATATGCATATTGCAAAAGACAACGCAAAATGCAATAAATTATGGCCTTAAGTGTTTACACATAAACCATCTCATGGCAACTTGAAGTATTTGATAAATTAGGTCCTTAATGCTACGTTCACACCTAGTTTGGAAACACACGTTATAGAGGTCACTTCAAATAAAAAGTTTGCACAAACATGCGTTGCAAGTTTAAGTCAGTTTCTTAAGCTCTACATACAAAACATGCAGTGATTTAGCATGTGTCAAAAGTTAAACCGGGTGAATTCGACCAATCAGGGATTTGTGACGTATGGATCGCGTCTTTTTCAAAATGCAGAAGTACCAACTGTTAGAAAAGTGTTCATCAAGGAGAAACTGATTGACGTGGATCATTTAGGAAGATCTAGAATTAAAATTCTGAGACACTTTATACGTTCATTAATTCGGCGGCAGATTCCTCTGAGCATGTGCAGAAAGCCATGAATGAAACTGATAGATTTTGCATATTTTATGTGTGTGTGTCCAATCAGCATCTAATTGGTTTTTGCTTTATCTCCTGTTTTTAAGGATTATACTTTCAAAAACTATGAAAACACTTATAAAAAAAACTTAATTGAAATCACATGAAATACATTTAATCTCAAGATATATTTTCAATGTACTAAAACAGTTATTTCCCAACTTAAATAGACATTTATCAAGATGATGTCAAATACTTTTATCATTATTCAGATGTTGATTTCGTTTATAGCAGCCATAGAATGTATTTAGGGTAAATTCCCACGCTAAGTCAGCATTTCAGATGACACATTCATAATCCATACATATCAATAAATTAATGAATAAATAAACAAACAAAAAAAAAGCATTTAAGCGCTGGGACAGACTGTGCAGTTTCAGCTTTATAAGATTACAGGACAGCTTTGAGCACTCTGCCTGGTACACGGTGACGGTTGTGGCTTCCCACAGCCGGCTCATCATTATAGATGAGTGCGGCATGTTTGAGGCAGCGTGGATCTCGTAGTACTCAGAGGTTGTCAGCTTTCATCAGGAACATCGCCTCGTGGGCTAACCAGAAACCTTGGGATGATAAAAGGAGAGCGACATGCTCGACTCCAAGCAGTAAACGCTGCTTCAAATCTGGGGAAAAGACTGTGCACAGAGGAGCAGAAGACAAGCAAATATTAAAGACAGGAGGGTTATTAAGCTAGGATTTGAGTAATTTTAGATTTTTTTTTGTAAAAATGTTCACTTCAAGAGAGCCTTAGTATTAATAAAAGACTAGATATTTTTGATAATTAAAGGTTCTGTAATGATCAATGGATGTAATAGAAAGCAGGCCATCCTGTCAAACCCCTCAGGTGATATGTCGATCAGATGATTCTCATCCTCACTATTGAGCTTTGAGCTCTTCCATTTATTTCAGACACTTGTGTCTGTGATTACTATTCCATAACAACCTCATCAGGATGAAGTGTTTTCAAAGATAGATAAAGCCAAAAAACGAATTATTTCCAAAATACTTTCATCACTTTGAACTTGATCAAAATCGCTTCACCAAAGATCCTTGAAATGGAGAATTCCCACTCCAATGAAAATTGTGTTTTTTGTAGAATTTTTCTCTTGATGGAAAACATATATAAAGAACTTAGGATTGAAACTTTGTTTCTGAGTATTTCTTTCTTCAAAATTGTTGTGAATCAGGAGCAGACGATAAACTGCTTGTAGTTGTTGTATACAGACGGGCCAAAAGCTCTCTGCTCCACTCCATACTTCATACTTCCTTTAACGTCTTCATTTGTCTGATCTGGTGTCTGGCTCAAAACTATATGGCTGGATATTTCCAATATTGCTCGCCATTTTTGTTGCACTGTTAATGTTAGGTTGGGGTTATAAGGGCTGTAAGCTAGCAGGAGAGAGTTTTAAAAAATGGCTGATGGGAAATAAGTGCAGGCTTACTCTGTGCCAACAAATCAGAGGTGAATAAACTTGCAGAAACTATGTCCTAGAAAACGACAAAATGTTTTTGATTTTGCCTAAAAACGGCAGATTCGTAATTAATAGACCACCTGGAACGCTCGCAAAGTAGATCAAAAGATGATTTAAGTGCTTTAGGAAGAAAGAAGACTAAATAAAGTCACTAAGAAATGATCTTTTCACAGATACACATGCTATAGTTGGTAATAGTTCATAATTTGTCAGATTGTTCCTCAAAGTTAGTTTTTTTATATATTTAACTTTACACTACAATAACACACTTGATAAATGAAAGATAGTCTAGGAAATCACTGTGTTTTTTACTACTGGTACACCCTATGAAGGGGTTAGTACAGGGCTGGCAACCCTAGTTCTCAAAAGCCAAATCCCTGCCTGTTTTCCAGTTCTCCTTGACTATCTTGCTGCTGATTAGCTGACTCAAGTGATTCCAAATGCTGATTGACTGACCACACCTGATTTAGGTTGCCAGCATCAGGGAGAGCTGGAACACCAGCAGGGTTGTGGCTCTTGAGGACCAGGGTTCACCAGCCCTGAAGGTGCAATCACCAGTCTGGTTCACAAAACCAAACCTCAGAAAACTCTCACAAGTCATTTTTTGCACTTTTTGGGGGGTATTTTTTGATTCCAGGCACAGATATCAAAGTGGCCTCAATGACTTTAATTTATTCTGGAACTCCAGCATATCTACTGAAGTGAGGCTGTATCAGTTTTTGATGGCATTTGTGTCCAGCCAATTCACTCAAGACTCTTTGTATCCTATTATTAGACTTTTCTACCACCAACAGTTTGTTTAAATTACATGTTAATTGGATCATTTTATTGATTTTTAACAGTTAGGAAACTGAAACCAACAATTTAAAAGGAGTAAATTGTTACTTGTATGGTGGTTTTCTACCTTGATTAAGGCACTCACATACTGCCACCATTCAAGGCTCCATCCTAGGATCAATGTGAGGTTCAGTGTCTTGCCCAAGAACATTTTGACATGGACAGGCAGGAGGATAACTGAACCTGTAGCCTACCCATCAGAGGCCGACTGCTCCACCTCTGACGTCCCAGTTTAACTTTAATCAAATAAATCCTGGTTTTGTTGCTAATCAAAAATAAATTCAAGCTAACGATACAACAGGTGCAGTGTATTCATGTACATTAAGTCTCTGACAAAAGACGTTAATAATGGTGTTCCACAGGGTTCTGGCATAGAACCACTTTTGAATCTCTTAAACATTTTTTTATTGTATTTGTATTTTGTTTCTAAATTTCTTGTACTGATTCACACTCCACTAAAGTAGATGTAGTCTATGGAGCATATTGGTGTTAGTGGCTCCTCCCAGTGAACTTCTGAACTGACTTTTGGGGAGAAGTTTATCTTTTACCCTAAATTGAACCGCATGGTTAAATTAAACTGCTCTTTCAATATGACTGCTTAAAGGGAATTTCTTTCATTTATGCAATATAGACTAATTGAATCCTTTAAAAGAATGGCGCTCTTGTATTTATCTAATCCTGGCAGGAACTATAAAGAGCCATTTTTGCTGGACAGTTTCCCCTTGAGCTTATTCAACTCCATTTACAACGGGATTATCGACTCTTAGGAATGACGTGTCTAAAATGTATCAGGCTTTTTTGGCTCTCTGAGAAACTTTAAATGGAATTTAAATCCTCCTTAAAATGCAATGCTGGTCTTAGCTTCAATTAATCTAAAACATCTTGCATTTTCTCACAACTCCCGTCTTCAGCCTCAAGGATCGAATTCCTGTGATTCTCAGAGCTGACAGGTCTACCATGAGAAACTGATTATGGCTCTTCAATTGTACTCCTGTAAAAGCCTCTTCTGAGGCTTTCTGGACTACAATAAATGTCCATCTTTGGGACAGATTGTCTTTTAACTCGCTATACTTTTCTCTGTATAAAGTTTTATTTGTTTTTGATGTCTTTTTATTGTTCTTAAGTAGTCTGATTTTTTACTTATCGTCTTGTAGCTACTGGTCTCCATTGATGCCCCTTTGGTCTATCTTTACATAATAAAGATCATTTATTCATTATTTTTTCTTAAATTTAATAACTCAATAGTTCAGTGGTTGAAGCATTTTGATGAGAGTTGAGGTTTTGACAGCACTATTTTCCTTTCAGTCCTTAATTTAACATTTTATTCATCTTAAAAGGTTGTTTTCCTGTTTTTTTTCCCCCCATATCAACAAAAAACAATTTATTTTGACATCTTTTTTTCCTGATTTGTGACAAACAACTTGAAGGGCAATTTCCTTGTTTTCACATAATGTCAAGAAAAATTATGGAGAATAAAAACAGGCTATTTTTTTATAGCCTTCACTTGTAATAGAAATATATTTTGCATTTAGTGCAAATTGAATGCAAGAAAGTGGAACATTTTTAAAACTATTTGTTTATTATAATTTTCTAATTTGTCTTTTTTGTAACTAGTAATAAAAAATCGATAAAAATATATTTTCCTAACAAATAGAAAATGTGAACTGTACTTTCTGTCATTTTTTGGACACCAAACTGAAATAAGTTTAGATCGAAGAAGACGTCTTGAAAAGAAAAATATCTAGTTTACACGTTTCAATGAAAGTGTTTTTAATTTTCAAGTTTCAATATTTGAGATACAGATTCCAAAAAAAACCCACAATTTTAAGTCATTATTTATAAGGTTCTTAGTCTCCTCCCTCTCTTCAACTTACCTTTATATGATATTTTACATTCAGCTGAATTAAATCATGTTTTCAAACATTTTCTGTTGACATTTCACAGCAGCAGACAAATGAAATTTGCTAAACGTGTTTGTCTCCTGCAAGTGTAAGCTCTCTGCTCAGCATGATTATTCTCAGGAAGTCTGTACCCCACTGCTGACTTCATTTACCATCTCCTGTTCTGTCGACGTCATTTGTTGTCTCTTTTGTATAGTTGTATAGTTTTTACTCAGATGCCCACACTGGATTGGCTTATAAATAGCTTTGACGAGGCTTAGCTTAAAAAAGGTGTCCATATTTTTGTTGTAGACTAAAGCTATGGTCACAAATCCAACTGCCAAGGGGAAGCTTCGGTGGAATCTTTAATATTTCATGTCACCATCCAATTTTAGTGAAAACCGTTGGTGTTGTCATGAATGTAGATGGTGGTAGTCAGGTGTGCAGAATGTCCCGCTTTTTATACACATCGTCCAGTCAGAGCTGCTGCCGGCCAGCAATCCTCCCTGTGGCTGCCCAACTGTTGCACAATTTCGTCAGTAATCCAAATGATCAAATAAGCCCTATTACCATTTATCCTCCAATTGTGGCCCGTCTCTAATTGATGGCGGTCTCCAATAACCAATAGTGTCTCCAATAGTGTCCGGGCTCCTTTAAGATCCGTCCAACCTCGCCGGGTCACGAATAGCTGTGTGGTGATCCAGTGTAGCGATGGCCCAGAAACACTCATTGGATTTAGGGCTTAAACTTTGTGCAGTAGCATACGCCAAAGAACATTCTGGTAAGGAATCTGCACAATCCTAAATGTATCCGAGAATGGTGCAAGCAGATGGGAAGACGGGTGCAGAAAAGCTTGAAATAAACACTGGGGCTACTTTTGGAAGATATACGTTAATAGCACTTTTATAACTGCTTGTCTAAAAATTAGGTGTTTTTTTCAATAAATAAATAAATCCGATTACTATAATCTAATCTCTGTAATCCATCACTTGCCAATGTGTTAAAACTTTTCAACAGCCAATAACTCAATAGATTTAATATTAAAGAATATTATACAGGTTTGTTTTTTATTACTATTATTTGTCTGGTATTTTTAAATTGCATTACCATACTAAAAAAAACTGTTTAATTTGTCATTGTGAGATTTTAATCTGCTTTCTTTCTAAAATAAGACACATTTTTGTTTTGAAACAAGGAAATGTAAAACTAAAACTTTTCTTCTTCATTTATTTTGGTTAGTGTTTATCTAAGAATTTTTTCCAGAATAATTACAGTGTCTTTTTTTTTTTCGTTAAAGCACTGAGAACTTAGGATGCAGGATTCTGTACCTTTTCTTACCTTGTTGGAATAATATAATCCCTTAATTCACTATATTAATCTCTAAAGTTTTTAAGAGTTTTCTACCAGAAATTGCAATTGTGTCAGCACTACTAAAGTTGGGAATTTATTAAAGTGATGAATAAAATTATGAATATTTATTCAATCACATTTTAAAAGGTCTGAATTATCAGGAGGGTGATGAGAAGTAATCAGTCTCTGATTATAAGTCTTATCACTAAGTATGGAATCTGTACATTTCTTAAATCTTTTTGCAGGAATTTATGTAAAAATGATTATTAACTTAATACAAGTTTAATTTAGTCTCTAGGCCTCATGGAGAAACAACAAATAGATCCACAAAAAAACTTCAACTCAGTTCTCCAGAGATTAATCTTTATGTTTTGAACCTTATCTATAGTTCAAAGTATATTTTAATAACATTTAAAATAATTATTAGTGATTTAGGTGCATTTTTTAGCTGCTATATTGTGAACACATATCTCATAAAGAAGCTGTTTTTTAGCTGTTAGAAAATGGTTAAGATTCCCTCCTTGCCTGACACTGAAGTCCACTTTTTTTTTTCTTCCATTCTGCAGCCGAGCAATAAATATGCTGAAAAGAAACCCAGCATCTCCCCCTGACTGCAAATAGACACTCGACTCTTCAAATATGCCATGAGCACTTCTTTGCTACCAGGAGATAAAGGTGTTGGCTTAATGAGATGTTTATTTGTGCATCTGTTAGCGGGTCATTTGCTAATGAAAATCTGCTCATTAATGAAAGAGGAAGCAAACATCCTAACACAGACACCAGAGCTGAAGCAGACGCCCCGAATCCTCAGTCACACGCTGACCTCTTCCTGACTGAGCAGCATTTTTAAAAAACACCGACCTCCTGCTGCACTTTTTTTCCTCCTGACCTCTCGGCCGGCTCTGGAAAACATTTGTTTGTAACCGGATAGGAAGGCACCTGAAGTGTCAATTCCACTCAGGAGCAGATGACATTTGCTGAAGTCTTCAATAAGCTTCGATTAGATTCATGAAACATAAATGAAATTACTTTGCATAATCTGTTGACCATTAAATATCCTCTTTAACCTTAGTCATTTTTATTAAAAACATATTTTGGTTTTGGAATTTAAGTGTGAAGCAATGATTGTGGGAGGACAATCCAAAAATAAATGAAAAATAAAATAAATTGAGCTTTAAGTAATTAATACATAACAAATATTAAGTATTTTGCTTCTGTAAAATGTAAATTAAAGATGCAACTTTTTAATTTAGCTTTTAAACAACTCATTGAATCAATTTATTTTATTTCATTAAGTATTTTATGGCTTTTCAATTACTAATTTTATTGATTTAGCTAATTATTATTAATGACATAAAACAACCCAATTTTGATAAATAAACTATATTGTAGCAGTTTATTGCTTTGGTGATGGAAACTCCCACATCTGCTTTTAAATACAACCCAGTGCACACTTTAAACACACTTCTACACAACTTTAAATGTCTAAACATCTAAAAAATAATAGCAGTGACTGTAATAGCACTCCATCAAAAATATGTTCTGGCTTTTTCTTACCGGGAGCTTGCTGCTTCTTTGTCATTCTTTTCAATATCAGTATCAGCTGAGTGCCTGTGCAGACTCTGATAATGCACGAGTCAATAGACGCAGACTTCAGCGGCTGAAAGTCACTCAGCACTTTTTCAATTCAATGTGGTTTTGTTGTTTGCAGCGAACTAAAAGCCAATGTGTCACATTGCATTTCACACAGGCCATATTCAACCAATTTTAAAGTAGTTGAAAAGGAAAAGAAATTGAGTGCTCAGGTGACTCTGACCTCTTTGGTTTTTTTATGCTTCCTCCCTAGGGAACCTTTCCAAAACCTGCACAGCAGACGGCTGGACTGAGATGCAACCTGTCGACATCGCTGTGAACTGCGGCTATAATCTCAACAGCACTAACGATGATGTAAGTGAACGGCCACCGTTTGCGAGCTGCTCTAAACGTGGATGAAGGTGACGGTGCAGCGGGGAACCGTGTCCAGAGTCAGTGGGCAGGAAGAATTGACTCAGAGCATCTTTTCTCTTCTCTGCGGGGGGGTGTACTTGAGGAAAATGGCCGTATTGATCGCTGGTTTCATGACTCCAAGATCCGCCTCCTATTTATTCTCATCAGGAAGTGGGTACTTTTACTGCTTAGAAGATAAAGTTATTAACACCTGTTTACACAATAACATTTTTCACCAATGCATACTTAATATTATTTTTTTTTCATTTCTTAAGCTTTGTCTAAAGCCACAATTATTGTAACTGACTTTCTCCTTTAACCTGCCTGTCTCATCCATCCAACCAAATTTCAGGGTTTGTGTCTTGTGGGAATAAATTGCTAGAATCATGAGAATAATGTACTTTTGGTGTGTGAAGTACGATTTTTGTGTTGCTACTATACTGAGACTATACTGAGAAGGGCCATAGTATTTCCATTATTCTCATAAAGAGTTAAAGGAAGAATGAAATGATGTTTACGGTTGTTTCAATGGTGTTAGGATTTCAATAACTAAACTTTAGCAAACGATAACTCCCATACCTTATTTAAACTCCAAACTAAAGACATTGTGTCTGACAAAGAAGTGATTGCACATTTCAACTTTGACACAAAGTTTTAGTCATTCTTAATACAGACACAGAAGGAAGAAGTATTTAATCACTCGCTAATTTTGTAGGGCTCCACATCATTTACCAAAGAGGTTTTCAGTGGTAAACTGAAATGAGTTGGTGGTCAATTAGTGTACAAAGATATTCGTACTGTATGAGTGAACTTGTTTAATGATCTCATTATTAACAGAATGTGTGTGAGATGGAGTGTTTGTGGTGAAACAGACGACCAGTTCTTTGGTTTTTGACCAAATGCTTGTTTTTTAACAACAGAAAGTGTCCAGTTTATACTGTAACAAATCTGTATTTGTAGTGTCCATGATAACTAGGGGTGTGTATTGACAAGAGTGTGGTGATATGATACGTATCACGATACATGTGTCGCGATACGATACATATATCGCGAAATATTATAGGTTTTGATTGAGCTTCTACAATCAAATAAAGTAAATAAAGATAAGTGGAAAAGCCTCATAACCTTGTGGAGCTAAGGTGGCCAAATACTCTGACCATAGACTGTATATAGTATTGTTTTTACAGTCTATGACTCTGACCCACTGAGGTCTCGCTGTCAGAAAGGACAAGACCCAGAGGACTAGATGAGGGTTAACGTCCATTTGGAGCAGTTCACCTCCCACATCGTGTGGTCGGAAGGTTTTTGTGGATAAAGGAGGTTGTTCCTGACAACTTCTCCTTGTGGAGGTTAATACAAATAGATCACAAGAGAAAAATAAGAACAATAAATAAAAATGTAATAAGAAATACATATATATAAAACCCATCCATCTATTTTCTAAACCCACTGAATCCCTTTTGCTGGAGCCTATTGCAGTCGCCAGGGCAACACAGAGACAACCACACACTCATGTTCACACCAATATATAAAACATGCAACAGATACACATAACAAATTACTTTTTTTTCAGAGGAAAAAAAGACTGTAACAGCTCTGGGGAAGACTGAACCAGCTTAGGAAAATGTTTTGTCCTAGTGAGAGCTCAAGCCTCAGTATTACTAACTAGACAGATTTTGGCACAAGTAAATAAAAAAAAAAAATCAATAAAAACATAAAATTCCAATGGAGTTCATGATTTTTCAGTTAAAGCGATGATGACACTGAAGGGCTACCTTTAGTTTGATGCCGGGGACCTTTGGGGGTCTATCGGGGTGATGTGGAACCGATGTTGGTGTTAAACTCTTATCCAGTGCAGAGTTTTTTTTTCAAGCATGCAAGGCTCTTTTTTTGAGCTAATATTTGGTCCAAGCACATGCAGAACCACTGCTCCGGACTGTGGACACCTCACTCTCCAACTAGTCGATTTAACCCATTTTACTACATTTAAACACTTAAACACAAACAGAGACTTTGTTCATATTTACTGCTGGACAGGATGTAAATTAAACTAATGATGAATAAAAGAATGCAACCAGTTTCAATGTAAAGTCTATGTAAACACACATCAACCCTCATTCCAGACTTCTGTATTCAGAACTTTCACATTCATGTACGTTTTTAAGTCCAGTTTACGTACTAAATTGGCATTCACTGATTGTGTGCTGGATCAATCAATCAGTTGAACTTTTGGAAATCTTTGAAAAAGTAGAATTTTGACCAACCAGGGACTCTGATTTGGTGGTCATTTGGGTCAGGCACGTGCAGAGGGGGGGGCGCTGGGTGCTAGGGCACCTGCCCGTTTGCCCCTTGATGCCCAAAGTGCCCTTTTGTC
>NC_050531.1:9087155-9094717 GCF_002922805.2 Oryzias melastigma | reverse complement strand
GTGTGGTGCGGTGCTTCAAATTTTTGTTCCATGTGCCCTTTTTTTAACTTTGAGCACCTGCCCCTCCAAATGTCTCTGCACGGGCCTGATTTGGGTAGTGTCCTTTTCAAAACATGGAAATGCCAACTATTGACCAGTCCATGGAAACATGCTTATGAAGGAGACATTAGCATTTGTCTTTTTTCTGCCTTCTCCCATGTCGTCACATATTGATGTTTGGTTAAGGACCCCTCCGTGTCATTTTTTTGATGTTTTGGGCGTCCCCATTTTTTCATCTTTTGACATGCTGACCATTCCCATTACATCACGGGTCCCCAACCTCCAGGGCGTGAACTGAAACCAGTCCAGTACTGTGGTCTCTTGATTGGACATTTCCAATCCCAATGTGAACCTCGCGTTAGCTGAAACAGGCAGATGTTTGCTGCACTACACATGACTTTCATTTAAAAAAAGTTAGGTCGCTTCTTAATTCCCTCTAATATTATTCCATATTTTATATGGTTACTTATAATACCCTCCAGGATTGAGATGGGAATACATCAGATGCAACTCCCACTTGCTTTACCTCGGAGAGAGCTAATCTTGTCTACGCCGATGAAGGTGGAGCAGGGTGAGGAGTGGATGAGTGCTGCTTGGCGGTAAAAGCTTTCTTGGTGGGCGCTTTGCTGTCTGAGTCACAGAGGCGTCCTCATTAGTATGCCACATAGGAAGTCATGGGGGACCGAGTGGGTGAGGCTCTCTAAAAGGAATTTGATGTCCGTCTCTCTGCATACTTGATATGTCTGTAATGCCACAGGAGGCGAAGCTCTTAATCTCATTTTCCTTGAGCACAAAGCAGGAGGTGCCATGGCACCGACACAGGAGGGCTAAAGGTTCAAAACAAGTCAATAACAGGATGAGTGTTAGATTGCATTCATCAGGAAATGCACTAGAATAGCTCCTATTAGTTAATGAGAGTTAGTAAAGTTGATACATTTTTTAGATTATATTAAAATTCATGCTGTGACAGATGTTTTTCCTAAAGTTTTAAAAGTTCCGAAAAGTGAAATCGATTTGCACGGATTTATCTTTCTAGAAGTGGGATCGATTGTTGTTTCGCTTGTCAGCGTCAGTCTTCACAGGCTGAGAATAATCTGATAAATGCCTGGAGCTGTGACAGAAAAGCAGCCTGTGGGATTCTCCTGGAGATCTTTAGACTCCTACAGATAGTATCAGGATTACACCTCGGAGGTCCTCACTAACAAGATGAGAAAGTTTGTTCAGAATCTTACTGCTAAGTCAGGAGATTTTAAGAACAGTTCTTAGATTTTAAAGTTGCTTAAAGTTTATTTTGGGTAGAAATGTAGCATTTTGGGTCAAATTTGGCCCCTTCAGTTCTTCAGGGTTAATTGCAAATTGCATTATGCAAGATTTTTGGGTCAAAATGTGACATTGAAAGCAACTTTTGAGCAAATATTTTTCATTTTTTAAGAAAAACGAGAGTCTAATATGACAAAGTCACAAAGACTCTTCCTCATTTAAGCACTGGGATTTTATAATTCATTAAGTAAATAAGAGCAGTTTTGTTTTAGTGTGTCCAAAAAGCAAAACTGATTTCTCACATTTAAACCTCATTAACAGCTTTTTTAAATAAACTAAAATTGCTTTTCTTGGTCACTAGATAGTTGCAGTCAGTTTCTTCCATGGTTTTACCATCTATCTGTAGGAATTTTACTTTTTTGGTATCAATGTATAAATTATATTTGATTTTTAATGTTTTTCATGGACTATTTTTTCATATTTGTCTTGAAGGTTTGCTTAATCCGAGTTAAGATCAAATCCATTTAGGAAAAGTTGTTTTTATCTAAACTTTTATTACAGTTTGAACTTTATAGAAACTTTATTCATATCTAATAAATAAAATGTGATGTAAAATTCTGCTTTTGGTTCCTCTAAAAGTAGATAAGTGTAGTACCATAACAAAACCACCTTCTCATTTATTTAATTGGTCATTTTAAGCTCAAAAATATCCTTAAGGATGATTACAAAAGGTTTTTTTGTTGTTTTTGCTTTTAAACTATAGTTTTGATTTTATACAATTCAATTAATTTTGTGTCATCTAAATCTAACCCCAATTAAAAGCCTCAATAAAAACATCATGCTGTAAATTGAAATTGTTCTTGTTTTGTTTAATGGGATTTTTTTTCTTCTAATTGCTTCTTTTAGGGAACATTTTTCTGGCAGGTTAAGATTGGCTACACCGTCGGTCACAGCGTTTCACTCATCTCTCTGACCACAGCTACTGTGATCCTCTGCATCTTCAGGTATGTCAAATTAAAAAACGTATGCAAAAAAAAAAAACTGTATAAACATGTTTTGCATAATTGAGGAGCTTTGGATGATTCTATGATTCTAAACCATTCTGACCATCATTTTAATCAGTTAGGTCTATCAAAAATCTAAACATAAATTAATTAATTGGTTAAGATTGAAGTTTTATTCAAAGCCAAAGAGGCACATGGGGCTCTGGAGCCTCAGGTTGCAGACCTGAGCAGGCTACCTCCCCATCTGCAGTGGCTCTCTGTCTGCCAGCCATGGATTTGTATTTGAACGTGTCACTGAAAACGGCAGAAACCCTGATTGGTTGACCTGTTGCATCAGTCTCGCCAAACTTCAGATTTTTTAACTTGTGACACGATGTGAAAATTGCAGAAGAAGCCCCTTCCTGCTTGTCCAGTGTGAACACCATAAGCAAAATGTACAATCTTAACTTAAACATTTATGTTTTTAAACTACAAAATGTAGAATTAACTTTGAGACAACTCTGTTTTCTCAGGAAAATCCTTCAGTTCCACATATATGATCCATCCAGTCAGCTGTATGAAAACATGATCAAAGAACAGAGAAAGCTTTAACTTTCAGAGCTTTAGCTATTATTTCTCAGAAGATTTAACAAAGTGACTTGACAAATTAGACAATTCCTAGTCACACATCAAGATCAAACACATTTCAGTGGGATTTGTCTTATCTTGGGTCAGTTGTACACAAACAGAAGGATTCATTTTTAAATGTGACAGGCAGGATGAAAGGTAAAAAAATGCTTTCCGAATGAAACCGTGTCACTCAGAACTGCCTCTTGGTGTTTTCATGGCGCACATCCAAAGCTGTGGGGCGCGGAAGATTGATGTTTGCTTCATGACTTTAAGCTGCTTGAATGTAATAACTTTTTTTAACGTTGAGAATACATACATTTCACGCTGTGGCTTTGCTTTTAAAATTCAACACAGGTGATTCTTGCCTCTGTCTGTGTGCCATTATGTAAAAAGACTCATACATTTAGAAGCACTCCTTCCATACACTCTAATTTCTCTTCTAATGGATGCCATTAAACACCAATTTTCCCGTATTTTCCAGAAAATACTTGTTTTCTCATAGTGGAACGTTTGTCCTGTTCCTGCAGTTCCCACCAGCATGCAGATATGTTTCAATGTTTCCTTAAGGACAAATACAATCTGGGAATTTTCCCTTTGAGATGTTTGTTTAACCCATCGGAGATCCAAAAGCAAAAAATAGGACAAAGTCAGAGAGACTAAATAAACAGGTAAAATAAATCAAATCCAAACAGCCCACAGACTCGAGTCATGAGAAAGAGTTGTGATGGGGCGGTGCTGATGAGGAGGTAGTGAAGGTCATCGGTGGGAGATGCAGAACGGGAGAGAAAGACATCTGTTCAGTAATAATAAAATTAAAAAAAAAAAAAAGTATTATATTTATTTAAGATATTTTATGTTTTGAATTCGCATTATGATATTTCTACATAACAGAATATCCATTATGCCTAATAAAATAAAAAAATCCTTATTTAATTAGAAACCTATCTTACATTTTATTTTGATGATTTAAGTTAAACAATTTCTAATTAGTTCTAAAGTCATCTAAACTTCTGTGGCAGAAAGAGTAGGAATTTTTAATTAAAATTTAATTCAGACGAGAACTTTATATCAGTTTACACAAACAACTCGCTGATTTTCATTAACAAACCTTTCTTAAGTTTATTTGTTTTGATCTCTTTTATTTGTCTCCTCTCCAGGAAGCTTCACTGCACGAGGAACTACATCCACATCCACTTGTTTGTGTCATTTATCCTGAAGGCCATTTCTGTCTTCATCAAGGACGTGGTTCTGTACGAGGTCGGGGAGGTGGATAACTGTTCATCCGGATCAGTGAGTTGACTTACAAAAACACTCATCTCTCATTTTTACTTGTGGAAACTTTAGAGCTACAGAAAGATAGAGAACCATAAAAGTGCATTTTATTCTATTACTGTCTTTTTCAACTATTGTAGAAAAACTTAAGGTTAATAATAAAATCCACCATAACAGTAGAAGAAGTTAACTTTTAATTGGATTAGAAGCTCCTAAAAATGATTTTTAGCTGAATTTATAAAGTTATAATCAGTCCACATTGTTTTTTTTCTGCTCCAAACACCTCAAAGCCAGGAAAACCAGCAAATCAGTCTGACCTTTGGAATGAATGGTTTAAGTTTTTATAGAGATTTATTTGTATCATCTTGAAAATCTTTGAAGCCTTGATGCTTCAAAAATCTGGCTGTTGTTTGGAGACACTTTTGTCTAACTTTCTTGATCTTTTTTCTTTGTATTTTTTTCTTTTCTTTTTTTTTGCTATCAGATTTATGCTGGGAAAAAAACAACTTATTTCTACAAGATGTCAAATCTTGGAGAAAGATCTAAAATCCCAGACAACTAAGGAATAGACGAGTTTTATTGACCTTCAACAAACTCACTGGGAAATAAACTGTTTTTATCAGTGAAAAATAACACAAATTCACAGCAGAATTACACTTTTAATTTTTTTTTTTTGTCAAAAACAGTAAAAACTTTATTTTAATTCCAATTTCTCTGCCTTCAAATACCAGAAGTGACAGAAATAAAATATGCAGTAAGAATAGACTGGAATGTCCTTCAAAAAGTACTAAAACTAAACACTTTTGTATCGATCTCAGCTTTTAAAAACACTTTTAATTCATCTACTGACTGAATGTGCATATATTATTTTATTTTGCGATCCTGGACTTATTCTATCTTCTAAAAATACAAAAAAATTGACAAATTTTCAAGGATTTGTGTTGAAATATTAGGTAAAGCTCACATGTTAAAAACAAAATAAATGCATCTTTTTCTCCTTTTTTCCATCAATGACAGGATCTTTTAAATGTTCAATGTTCCCTGTGAATTGTTTGATTAATCCAGTTAAATGTTGGGTTTTAATGAGTAATCTTTTGATAATCTCTGGTATGTCAATTAAACTAAAAGCAGCAGGTTTATTAACATAATGTTTACTATGACCCCAACATTTCCTCTTTTCTCAGGTCTATTTATGCTCTGATGTGATTTTTCTGAGTGCTGCATTACCTTAGTTCCACATGTTGTTTCTGTTTTTATCCATTAAAATGCATATATGATGCTTTTTTATTTGAGAAGCATAGAGAGAGTGCATTGTGCGGGTGTGTTTTAGTCTGTGTTAAACATATTTTTTCATGTGTGTTTTTTTTTATTTTAGATAAATTCAGTTTGAAGAATTTATTAAAAAAATAAAAGTTTTCTATAAAAAAGTATAAATCTTGATTGACAGTAAAAAAAAAATTAATTATACAAAATGATGCTTAATTATAAAAGTAGACTCCACTGCATCTAAAAAGCAAAATATGCAAATATAATTCACTCTTTTATTACTGCAGACGTTCTTGTCAGTTTTTCTGCTTTTGGATGTTCAAGTCTGTGAATAAATTTCAAAGGATTGAGGACATCAGCGATGAAATGGACCACAATTGCTGTTGCCCATCAATCTGTGGAGTGCTGGGAGTCAATTTCCAAAGGAGTCCATCATGCCAAAGGAAGAAAGATTCTTGTCAAGTGGATGGAGAGCCTGCCTCTGCAAGTTTACTGCAATGTTAACTCCAAACTGAGAGAAAAGTCAAATAAAAACCACTTCAGACTCCACAGGCCTCAACAAACATTATTTTTTTTTAGAAAATAAAGTTTATTCTCTCTAAAAGAGAGCTTGCAGCGAGTCAAAACTGAAAAACATTTAATATTTAAGTTATAAAGTATACTTTTAGGTGATGTAAGCTTGACTTTTGGCAGCCTCTGAGTCAAAACTAAAATTTTCTTACTGTCACTCTGATCTTGTACAATCTAAATTGGGTCATGCAAAAATAATAATAATCCCAAGCACTCAAATAAATCCATGGCTGCCATTGTCCAGAACCTTCACTTCACTGCAGGGATCTGAAAGCAGCAGAAAGATCTCTGTAGAGTGGAATTATTAAAAGCAATGTGACTGATTAATATTTGAAGCAGAAAAAACTATTACAGTTATGTCTTTAAGGCGTTCCAAGTTATTGAATCGCGATTCCATAACACTACTTCTGCTTTTGGCTCCTGAATAATGACAAAAATGTAATATATTACATGCTGCCGTTCATCTCATAATGTTAAGAAAGTGATTTTTTTTTTTTTGTGAATTCAGAAGTGAAGATTGATGTCCACTTCAAACATCCTCAGTGATGATGAATTCTTCCTATAGGTTCTGACATGCAGATTTGTTATAATAACTTTGCTCTCATGCATCATTCTTAGGTGTCTGTTGACTTACTCGTCCTTGGAACGGTCTAATCTCTGTAGGCGCAGCTGAATCTCAGAAGTTTGCTTTTCATTCTCACGTGTGTCTGATCGATGTTTTCCACACCACTCTCTGGGTTTTTAATTTGTTGAGTCACTTTGTTCTTTGTTTTTGGCATTTATTTAAACGTATGTGATGCTACTTAATGTGTGGGACTTTTATATGAACACCGTGACAGTAAAATGGTGTAAACCAAATATCTAAAATTCAGCAGAACAAATTAAAGTTTGACGTTACTCACCTTTCTAATGGAAGTGGATGATGGAGCTCTTATCTCTGACTCTTTTGGCACATTTATGCGCTTCCTGGCTTCACATTCTGGCTGATGAAATACAGAATTACACATTTTGTGTCCTTGAAACACAAAGACTATCAAGCTTGCAAAAAAGACAAATTCACTTAGAATGTTTTACTGCTAATGTTGTTACTTAGTTGGGTTCCATTAATCAAGGTATTGATTGATATTTTGCTTTAAAAAAACATTTTTTCACAAATAAGCTTAGTGTTACTTCAGAGAACATCACTCAAGTAGAAATAACAGATAATAATTTTATTTTGTGTTTAAGAAATAGTAAAAAGTAGTTAGTAAAACAGGCGCTCAAGTACTAAGTAACAGTTTGAATATCTGATTTAAAATACTTTAAAGGTTTTCAGTTCAGTACATTCTTAAAGATGTAACTCAGATGTGGGTTGTCACTACTCACACCAGGGGGGGTCAAACTCAATCGCACAAGGGGCCAAAATCCAAAACACCTTAGGTCGTGAGTCGAACAGGATAAAATTTATTGAACAATCTAAAATTACATTTTAAAACTTTAAAACCATAACTTTTTAGCATAATTATGAAGTAGATATATAGCATTACCTGTGATAATGCTCGT
>NC_050531.1:9081762-9087000 GCF_002922805.2 Oryzias melastigma | reverse complement strand
AAAATAGCTAAACTTCAAAATAGCCTAAAAAAACCTGAAAAAAGCCTATATTAGTAAAAACAGCTAGTGTTAAAAAAATAGCCTAACTCCAAAACAGCCTAAAAAAACTTGAAAAAAGCCCAAATTAGCCAAAACAGCTAGCATGTTGTTGAAATATTAGCTAAACTCCAAAATAGTCTAAAAGAAATCTTAGTAAATACCAAAGATGAATGCCAGAATGCCAATTTTTAAAGCTTTAAAACAGTAACTATTTAACATAATTATAAATAATTAAAAGGAAGGAATATTATTCCAGAATAAATCAACTTAAACCTTAAATAACTTTCAATGTTTTACTCTCCATAAAAAAAGTTTTTGTCAAAATTATACAAGTTTGAAAAAAGGGCAAGATAATATCGGGCCTTTAATAACAATGAAATAAAATGATCTGGAGGGCCGCATTTATGGCCCCTGGGCCTTGACTTTGACACATGTGCACCACACAGAACATGCAGAAACCACCAATAAAGCTTTATTTATACAACAAAGCATCACATCAAGAAAAATTCAATTAATGTCATTGTTTTATCATTCAAGATCCGTATTGTTCCTCCAAGTTTCTCATAAAGAATCAATCTGATGAAATTTTAGATTGCGGTGCAAATTTTGGTTTTTAAAAAATAATAAAATAATTTTAAAAAGTGTCAACGTTGGCATACACGATTAGTTTAATAAAACGAACGTGTTAAAATGTATTAACGCCAATTAATTATGATTTAATGAAACCTTTAATGGCGTGCATTATTTCCTGATAATGCACACTTCATCAGACAGTATTCCCGTTATTCCATGGTCACTTAAAGAATAAATACATGCTCCATCAATTTTTAGCACTTTTTTCTTATTTTTTTAAGAATTGGATCACTTTTTCACAAAAGGTAGACCATTTGATCGTAATCCTGCTCGTTGTCATGGTAACACGACAGCACATCACTGAGCCGGAAGCGACGGGAAAACGACAGATATGCGGATTGTCACGATAGGTTAAAGAAAGCATCAGTTCAGGGATGAAGTTCAACTCTCACTGCTTGTTTTTGTCCAGATGATGAAGCAAAAGTTTGTTTTGAAGAAACCTGCACGTATAGAACATCGCGACCGGAACTTCTTTTTTCAGCACGCATCTACACCCATCAGCCAATCATCATACAGTTTACACCCAGACCATTTAAAGTGCAGAAACACAATGTTTGTTTCTTTTGGCTGTATGTCAGCTTCCACTGATTCGTACGTTTGGTTTGGCAGAGATTTTTGTGTCACATTCCCTTCCTGACACAACCCGACATAGGGAGACCCAAACTTAGAGCCCCCTTGTGGCTACATAGTTTGGCAGTAGCATGAAGAGTCTTGCCAGGGGACCCACAGTGGATTGAGCTTATCGTGGCTCCTGGGGAACAAACTGGTTTCCCATGTGCCAGTCCTGCATGCAGCCAACCGAGCCATCTAGCTGCAAAAGAAATGCAGAAAAACTTCTCGAAGCAATAAAACTTTATTAAAAAAAGATTTTGCATTCAAGTAGATGCCAAATTAAAGTAAATTTGGAGCAGAAATGGTTCTGGAATGTATTCAGTCATAAGTTTGCTTTGACCTGAACTTATTTGAAGTCAGTTGTTGAACTTTATTTAAAAAGTGAGATAACTACTTAGTGCTAAAAGTAAAGAAATGCTGATAAGGACTTTGTGTCATTCCTTCCTTTCTGCTCCGGCCAGGTCGGCTGCAAAGCGGTGATAGTGTTCTTCCAGTACTGCATTATGGCCAGCTTCTTCTGGCTTCTGGTTGAGGGTCTTTATCTTCACGCTCTGCTGGCTGTCTCCTTTTTCTCCGAGAGGAAGTACTTCGGGGCCTACATTCTGATCGGCTGGGGTGAGATTAATTCTTTTTCCTGTGAAGTTGCAAACTTTTCAAAAATATTTTCATACTTCAAGTTGTATTTTTTTTTGTCTGTGTTCTGTCCTCAGGAGGTCCTTCAGTTTTCACCACAGCTTGGAGCATCGCTAAAGCTTATTATAATGATGTCGGGTAGGAGAAACTGCGGGAATAAGCCGGAGCTTTGTAGAGATTGATCACATCTTGTACATTTCTGGGGTTGTTTCGTGTCTCACCAGGTGCTGGGACATAATTGAGACCACTGACATGTTCTGGTTGATCATAAAAACTCCAATTTTGGCATCAATCTTGGTGAGTTGATTCACAGATATTATGAATCACAAAATGTCTTTTTTTTAGACACGAGAGGAAGCAGCGTCATGACTTTTCAATCATTTTGTTCTTTTCTGCACAGAAACTCTCAATTCACTTTGAGAAGTTTGCATGACTTTTACTTTAGTGACAGGTCAGTGTTGAGTTCGGGGCACAGCAGAGGAATCTGAAAAATCATCGTCAGATAGAAAGCTTGTGTGTGTTTATATGAAAGTAAAATGAGAGGCGTGAAAATGAAAGCAAAGAGGAGCAGGGTTAAAAAAACTGTAGGGTGTGAAATATCCCTTTTAGCAAATCAATGGCATCTTTTTTTGTTTCAAAAATGTGTAAACCTTCTGTCCTGAAAGAAAAGGGGAAGATGGAGACCCTGAGTGCTGGAAATGTAACTAAACCTAAACCTGAAAGGAAGTAACTCATTACTTATGTTTTACCTAAAGGTATTTTTTAATTCTCCATAGTTCTATCTGTCAAAAACAAAAATTTCAGATCCATTTTTTCCCCAGCTATCTCTATTTTTTGGTCCAGAAACAAGGTGACACACAGAATTGCGTTCTTCTGCTATTTCAGAGTCCAAATGATCCATCAACCCATTATCTATACTCACCTAATTCCGAGAAGTGCCATAGAGGCTGTGAGAGTCCAAATGAGGAGTTCAGAAATGCTTTTGTCCTGCAGGGCCATTCCATCAGACGAAGCTCACTTTCTTTCCTTCTTCCACATCTATGAGACTCATAAGATCTCTCTGAGATGTGGGTATAATCTTCTACGTGTTTCACAATATGAAAAATCTCCTCTCCTACCAGGTGAACTTTATTCTCTTCATCTGCATCATCCGGATTCTTCGCCAGAAGATCAACTGTCCAGACATCGGAAGAAACGAGTCCAACCAATACTTGTGCGTACATCTTGTTTTAATTCTTAGTAAATATATGGAGTTATTTATGAGGATGTCTGAAAAAGCCTACAGGTTGTTCTGTTGTTTTTGGAGGAGACAGCTTTGCATTAGACAAACATTGGCTGATTTACAAAGGCAAACAAAGATTACACTGAGTAAACTTATACAGAATGGATTTGTGCGGTCCACATTCAAATTTTATTTATTTATTTGTGGCTTTGAACAGTCAGGATGAGGAAGAGATTACCGAACCTTTTGGAATGCAGAAAACGCTCTGCAAATGTGGCCTCTTCTGGGAGCTGCTTTAACAGCGAAGCAGCACTCAGTGTGTTTAAGCGATTTTTTTTCCTGTGATGTAGAGCATCTCATACAGCAGCCATAATGCATGAGCCATTTTCCCACTGACAATTTTTATGGTGGTTTTTTTCCCCCTCTCCTCCCTCTGGTGAGCTGAGATGAAATGCGGAAGGAAATGTACTTCAGAGCTGCATTTCATTATTTGACAGAAAAGGGATGGAAATTGTTTTTTTTTTTTTTCCTCTGGAAAGAAGGTTTTGATCCTGGTTTTGCTTTGTTCTTTCAGGAGATTGGCAAAATCGACATTGCTTTTGATTCCCCTGTTTGGGATAAACTTTATAGTGTTTGCATTCATCCCAGAGCAGATGAAGACGGAGCTTCGGCTGGTTTTTGACCTCATTTTGGGATCTTTTCAGGTATGAAACCAACTTTTTTTGAAGTAAAACTTTGTGTTTTTCTTTATTTTTTTAACAATTTTAAACAGTTTAATGCTGATTTTAGTTTACAACTGAGTATTAGGGCCAGTTACAGTCAAAAAGAAACAGTTTTAACTACTAATTTAATTTACTAGAAAAAAATCATAACTATTAAATTGCAAGAATAAAGTAATATGTTTACAAATTCAAAGTATTACACTAAGTTTATGACTTTTTTTTTATTTAAATGTCTTTAATTTACGACTTTAAAACACGAAAAGTCATACATTTGTGAGAAAAAAACACCAAAGTTGTCTGTTTATTTAAACCATGTCCAAAGATGAAGACATGGGGCATTTAGTGATGCTTTAATGTTAGATTTAAAAAACAAAACAAAAAATTACCTTTTGACGACTCAAAACCAAATATTTGTTACCATAAAGGCATTGAAAAGATTATGCTTAAATCTGGGCCTCTTTAGATAGAAGCATCAAACAAACTTGTAGGAGATCTTGCCTTTTGTGGAGGGAAAAAATGACTGGAAGTGGACGCTGCAGGGATGCTGATGGCTTCATTAACAGGCACTGCAGAGATGCTACAAGCCACCATCAATGAATAAAACATTAATAAACCATAACTTAAACAAAGTAGCTTCCAAACATTAGCAATGTCATCAGTAAATATTCCGATTACCTGTTCAAATCAAATTGAGATGTAGAAGAAATAAGTCTGCTGCTGCACATGGCGCTCATTTACTATTGGTTCACTTTAACTTTAATGCTGTCATTTTTATTTTTTTTTACATTTTTTTGTCTTAATCTTTTAAATTTACAACAAAAAAAGTAAATGTATCACTTTAATCTTATAGTTTTCATTTTTTATTTCATTATTTTTTCAGTGGTTCCTTCAAACTACGAAACTACGGTGGCCCTGAAGCACAAATCGCACCAAAAAGAAATCCCTTAATGCAAAAATTATATTAAAGATCACAACAACAATTAAAAAAGCAAAACAATTAATAGAAAGAACAACATTACATTTTAGGAAATCTAAACATAATCTAAATAAATATAAATATAATAAAATAATAGATATCCGGTTGTTGGTCATGTGACTCATTTAATTCATAACAAGTATTTCCATTGCAGTTTTGGGGAATATGTGAACTTTGATACCCATCAAAAACGTTTTTTTATTATCTTTGTGTTTTCTTCAGGGCTTTGTGGTTGCAGTCCTTTACTGCTTTCTCAACGGTGAGGTACGTAAACCTTCCTTAAAGAATTCACTCAAAGGTCGCCCACAGTTGAGGTTTGACTGTTACCTGAGTCCACTAAAGGCATTCATGAGTCCTCTCTGCTCTCCGTCTGCCTGACGGGGAGGATGTACTGTAAAAAA
>NC_050531.1:9061231-9081722 GCF_002922805.2 Oryzias melastigma | reverse complement strand
TGCAGAGACTCTCTGTGGGCAGATTAGTTATGTTCTCAGAGCCCAGCCAGATTAAATCACCGTGATGGGATGGATGGCAAAAAGGCTTGACGGGATGCCTCCTGAATTTCAATCAGCTGCAATTTTCAGCTGTGGCTTGTTAAGCTGGAAACCTGGCGGTGGTGTGATGTTATTACATTTTCCTAGAGATGAAGCTCGAGGAATGACACTGGAGCGATGATTTACATTTACATTAGAAAGAATGGAAAGAAAGTTTGACCAAAGCAGAAATAAGCAATAATGTTTAAGTGGAAAATAACGAGCTGGAAGACAAAATCCTTCTTAATAAAGAAGAATTCATGACCGTTTATAATGAAACATATGAGTTTGCTTCAGGTTAGAATATATGTGAAATATTTAATGATTTTGAGGATGAACATTTTTGGATTAAATTTATTTTTCTTCATGACTGCCCTAAAAATGAAAGAAGGCCTCAAATAAAGGAAAAGGATGTGAAAAATCATGTTGAGAGTATCATTTGGTCAATAAGCGGCCTCAAGAAAAGCTTTATTTGGCTTGTTTTGTGATGATTTAGAGAAAAAACGATTTAATTAAAACATTTTTAAATCTGTTTTAAATTGACACAACAATTTTTATTTTTCTGCTGTAATTTTAGGTATTTTAGAACCATATTTTCTACTCCCTGAACTAGACAAGCGTTCGTGCCATCGTAGAGCAGAAGCTTGGCAACAGAGGAATCTCGTATTTGAATGCAGAAAGCCTTGACCTTTATTCGAACATTATTCTGCACACAGGCAGGGGATTTTTGTACACAATCTGACCATGGAGAAAGTAATTCCCTCGTCGGATTGAAAGATTTCTCTGGGAGACAGTGACATACTCCCCTAAATAGGTTACAGATCAGCAGACAAGCCAGGTTGACGCCTGAACTCTTGTCAAAGAACAATCTATTCTTTTACTGAAATGAATGCGGTCACCCTGAAAAGAGTTATATATTTTTCTTTTTTAGGCTACAAATATCTGATTTTTCAATGATGTTGTGCATCTATGATAATGAAATCCCTAATTTTGTGGTATTTTTAATATTTTAAAACTATAAAAATAAGGTTATGACCTTTAACTTTGTGACAATACTTTCCAGCTTTTATTTTTAAATACTCTATTTTATTTATTTATTCTTTTTCTTACCTCTGCCTATATATTTACTAAAAAAAATACATATTATAACTGTTCAACTTTTAGCAAAACACTTTACTATGACAAGCAAAGTCGACATAAATAAATACTGTTTGAGAAATAATGAAATTATACTTTTATAATCCAAAAAATATATGGTGTCACAACAAATGCAAATACATAGACGTTTCATAGGTGAGATTTTTAAAAGCTAAATCTTTTACAACCCTTCCTGACCTTTGATTTGAAGAGCTTTATTGTCTGCCGGTCTATATTACACGGAGGGTTTCTACACATTCTTGAATTCAAAGATGATCACCAAAGATAATTGATGAACCTCGACTGGATAAACTCATACTGGATACTACGGCGAAATGGGATTTCTGCTACTTTTTCATTCTTAAAGTTTTAAAAAAAACACTAAAAGAAAACACCCCCATCACCAGCAGCTTCAACAGGGGCTGCGTCAGGCAAGAAGGGGGGCAGCACCAGGCAAAATTATACATTTTATCAAACTTTTGAGTTATTTTATTTTTTGGTTTTAATGATTACCTTTTTTTTTTTTTTACCATTTTTACACAAAATGAATGGTGTGTTAAACTGTAGAAAAAATAAAAATAATTGCAGTTTGGTGCCCCCTCCAGCAGATGGTACCCTAGGCGGCCGCCTAGGGCCGGTCTTGCAAAACAGTTCCCTGTACCAAGAATCTATCCTGGTCATTTCCTTTTCCTTGACTTGATGTAATTAAAATTTGACCCAGAAATTTAAGTATTTATTTCAATATACTACACTCACCGACCACTTTTCCCTTCAGAACCACCGTAATCCTTGGTGGCACAGAGTCAACAATGAACTGGAAACATTCCTCAGAGAGCTTGGTCCAAGTTAGCATGATAGCATCACAGTTGTTGCAGATTTTGCTGGAATTACGTTTATGAAAAGTTAAAACATGTTAAAGATTTCATGTTGAAGCGTCACTCAGATGTTAAAGGGTTAACCATGTCTACATGCATTGAGTTGCTGCCATGTGATTGGCTGATTTATTTTTTTGCGTTAATGAGCTGTTGGACAGGTGTACCTAATAAAGTGTACTTGAAAATTAAATAAAACGTCCAAATTAAGTCTTAAATATTCAATTATTGAGACACATTTCATTTTCATTTCAAAAATAACAATAACTTGTTGCTGCGATCCACTTCAGGTCCAAGGAGAGATCAAAAGGAAGTGGCGGAGGTGGCATTTGCAGAGGTACATGGGCTCGGACACCAAATACCAGCATCCATCAATCGGCAGCAGCAACAACTTCAGCACCCAAATCACCATGCTGACGAGGTGCAGCCCCAAAACACGCCGCGGCTCATCCTCCTGTCAAGATGACCTGTCTTGCGTGTAACTTTAAAGAAAAATCAAATGCAGGCGAGCTGAGATGAATCATTGAACATTTCACACGCCACATGTGGAAGCCTCTGAATGATTTGCACACTTGGTGTTTGCAGTGAAAAGGGAAATAAATGAGCAGATTTAATCAAGTGACAGAGATAAATAGCCGCAAACACATCCTAACTCATTGGAGTCACAGCCACCCACCTAATTAACTTCTGCTTCACAATCCAGGGCAGGTTAATGAGCAAATTAGCCAGTTATCTTTACAGATCATTTTTCAAATGATTTTTAGCTTCCAGACACAGCCTCATGATTTGATGTAAATACGAAGTGATTCTGACTTACTGCTGCTCCAAACAAACCAGACTTGCATTAGCGTACAACCGTTAAAGGAAAAACACTCATGATTTTGAACAGAAATGTGTATAATTTATGTTGTGACAGAGGCTAAGTGTACGGAAAGTACGAAGCAGGTGTATTTGAGAACAGCTTTAAACCGCACTGATGAACTGAAACAAAGCCGCGCGTGATGCTCTGCTTTCCCGGCTGCAAGAGGAAGTCAGCTGGCGCAGGCAGAATTTACATAAATGCTGAACAGTTGAGGCTTCACACCGGATAACCAGAGTGAAAGTGATTCGCAGTGACGGGTTCGGAGCACAACTGCCCTTCTCTGCACTATCGCTCTCAAGAGACTGATTGCTCTTCGCCTTCCTTATATCAACACTGCCTCTCTGTTTGTCTGTGATTGGGGTAACGTTTTTCATTATTTCGTGCAACGTGAAAACTCTGTGTGCTTATCACTGGCGAGTGCCTCGTTTAAAGTGTTTGAGGAGGAAAGGCCTTCACCTTAGTCCTTGAATGTTTACATTTACTCAAAAGGGGGAAATATTGTAGAGATAGTTGTACAGTGTATAGAATACTGTTTTTTTGTCTTTAATTTGCAAAAAGTGTTTGGAGCATGTTGAATTTAAGAGTTAAAGTTTGTTGTTTGTAACACAGAGGAGGTCAGAAACAAGCTTAAACCTCCATTATGAATAATAATTCCGGAAATCTCCACCAACTTGTCAGGCTTACACTTTTCTCGTGGACGACTCGGAAAGTGACAAGTCAGCCGAGAGTGCAGGAGCCTGATTGTAAAGCAAGGCAAGGTGACAAGGATGACTGGCCCTGTCACATCGGGTTGCTGACGTGCTTTACAGCTCTCTTCGAGTGGACCTGAGAGTCACCCACACGTTCACGCACGAGAAGACATCCAGGAGCTGCAGCTTTGCTCTGATGATAAAATACATAAATAAATGAAAGACTGAAAACAGAAATTCAGCATCACCAAGAATAACCATTATGTGAGGTAAAGAAAAAAAAACATTAGTGGTGAGTCTTTTTATGTGAATCCTTTGTTAGAGTGTCTGAACCAAAAATGTTTTTTTTTCTTTTTTTGTAATAGTAATTTATAAAGTTCTATAGAAGACTGACTTTTAGACTCAGTTATGACACAAAAACTACAGTTAAAGAGTTTTAGAGGGTTATTCTTTAAAGACCCACTCTAATAAAAGTCATGTTTTTGGTGTTTTAACATGATCTTATATAGCAAAAATTATGCTTAAAATGATGTTTCTGAGTGGTTGTTTTTTAATTTGATTGTGAATCAGAAGTAAATAAAAATATTAAGCAGCGACGTAGATGCTACAATCGGTGGTCTTCGCTTTCCCTGCTCGGCTCCATTCGGATGCATCCACTTGCAGACAAATAGATCCATCTTCATTTTCCTTGTCTGAGCAGCCATCTGGCTCTAAACTATGGATAGCTCCAATATTGCTCCATTTTTGTTGCACGGCTAATGTTAGCTTAGTCTGTAAGCTAGCAGGAGAGGCTAGTTTGCAGCAAGACTGTAAAGAACTGAAAGTTGTTAACATTCGGTTGAGTTTCTATATGCCTCTTCTCCTTAGTATGATCTTAAAAATTTTTTATTAATTTTCAACATCTGTCTGTAGACAATAGATGAAGAATAGCGGCTGGGTTAATTTAATGTGCTCTGTCCTAAAGAAAGAGAAATTAAAATTAATTACTCTTAAAGGCAACAATAACACACTTAACCACAGATGATTTGAAATCTTATTTATCACTTCACTTGTACTACAAGAACTGTCAGGACACCATTTCCCACAATGCATTGTTTTGTAGTCATTAAGTCAGCTTGCAGATTTAAATATGCTTTCGCGTGGGTTGGCGCCTTGCACCCGCCCCAGTCTTGTGGTATTTTTATGATGATTGAGTGTGACGTCAGAGCAAAAACTACCCAACATGCACTGCAATCCAGGCGATCTTCGCAGCGCTGTTTTCGCCTGCACGATCTCAAACACACCTACTGTAAACAAAGGGATGATGGGAAATGAGCGAAGGGTTACTCCGCTACTGCAGCTCTGCAAAAGCTATCTCCTAAAAAAAAAATACTTTTTTTTTCCTAAAAACGGTTTAATCATAGTTAAAAAAAAAAAAAAAAAAAAAAAAAACACTGGGAACACTTTTAAAATAAATGAAAATATGATCAAAGTGGGACTTTAAGGCATCAAAATATTCATTTTTTAGTTAGTTAAAAAAAAAAAAGAAAACATGGCTAACAGTAATCAGAAAGTAATAACTTTTACCTAATATGTTGCTATTTTAAATAAATAATGTTATCTGTAGTTGAGTGAATCTCATAAAATACCTCCTAAAAAGCTGAATGTGAATACATGCGACTCCATCTTATCCTCTGGTTTTGTGTATCTAATTGTGGCTGTAATTTTAAATAAACCAATGGTGACACATTCAAAGCAAGCATTCAGTACTGAATTGTGTTCAGGATATGTTAATGTCGTCTTGTAAAATATGGTTCTGCAATACATGTACCACGAGTGCAATACAAGTGTAATGTACATATTTATTTATTGCCTGAAATCACAGTTTTTTACTCCATTTTGTAAAGTATTCTGTAGATTGTAATACAATGTTATGATTTATTCAGTCATTTTTGACATTGCTCCACTTGTATTGTGTCAAATAAAATGTTTAAAACCAAACAAAGAAGGGAGAAATTTTATTTTTTTGAGTTCTAAATTTCTTCTGTCTGTTCCTCCTTATTGATGATAAAAGAGTTTGTTACTTTCATCATCCAAACACTTTCACTCGATGGATGTACTTTGAAGCAAAAAGGGGCGAACTGTGAATTTGTGGCAAACAGATTGGTGTTTGGAGCACTCTGAAAGGAATTTTATCAGCTAAATCTGTCATTTCTCACCTACATTATGAGCCACTCAGGGTCATGGTGACTTGAAAGACAAAAGAATCCAAACACTTTAATAGTTTTTTTTTGTGTTGTTATTGCTGTCTTTCGAATGCTGCCTTAAGTGGCAAAATCAGTGAACGAAAAGTAGATTCATTTATTTAAAAGTTTAATTAATGCAAAAGTTCCCCTTTTATGTGGATAAAAATAATGCCAAATACTGTAAAAGTTTACTCTTCATTCTTACATGATTCTTGGTACTTCCTTAAGGAAAGCTTTATGCTGCGGTGCACCTCAGTGGGTCAGAAATGTTCAGGAAATTCGGTCAGCTGACTTCCAGAACATACTGAATGAGCCGGTTCTAACATCAATGGATGTTTTTTCTCTTTCAGTTCTGATTGCACAAGCATTTTCAAAGATAACTGCCAGGATTCATCAGGCTCAGATTTGGAGGTTCAGGGAGCACGAGACGTTATTTTCCACGTGAACTGGTCGGCACAGATCAAGAACTGCCTCCCAGTTACTCTGTGTGGTATTCGACAGCTCTGGCTGAGTCTGCTTTGGTGTTTAAATAAAATCCGAGACATTTCGGCTAATCCTCATGCTTGAACCATTGATTTATTGGTGTGCGTTTGTGCCCAGTGGACCTCCATCAGTGCGTCACACCATGAGGAAACTCCACTGAGGTGACACAGGCAGATTAACAAACCGAAATCCAGCCGCTCTCAGATCCAGTGTTTGATTAAATGGAAATTTGCATTAATTTATAATTTTTTCTTAAAAATGTGATTAATTTTAAATAGATTTTGTGACTGGAATAGTTTTGCACAGTTCATTTCACATAGCTAATAAGCAGGTTGCTTCAGTGTTTCTGGTGACAGTTATCAAATTTGTTCACTCATCAGCATTCAAGACAGGAAGTTGTTCTCAGATTTCCCATGAATCCTAAAACAGCGGAGCAGGTGTCCTGCCTCTGAGCGTCCTTTAATATGCATTGCACAGGTTAAATATTCATTTGTAGAAGTAAAAGTTTGGAAAGGCTAGTGAGGGAAATAGTTGACTCTTTCCGAACACCTGAGGACGTTTTACTCAGTGTTGCAGCTGGACTAATTAGTTATAAAAAAAAAATCAAAGAATTTGAGCAAATTTAGCTTTTTGTCCAATCATTGAGTCTTGGGCTAAATTTAATTAGTAAAGACTGGTATTAATGAACAATGTTTGTCAAAAAGTTCATTTAGTTCAATTTAAATGTTTTTTTTTTCATTAAAAAAGGATTTTTCCTTTTTATTTGAATTTAGAATTTTAATTTTCACACGATTTCTTCACTGAACATAACTTACAGACGTGACTGTAACATTTAACGATATATAAAACTAATGTGTTTGAATAAACAACTATAAAACAATAATGTGACCATAATCAAGATTCAATTTTTTGTTTTCCAAAAACTTTACTTTTTTGGTATCTACATTTTTTTGTTTGTTTTAGAAAAAAAAATTACACAGTAATTGCCATTTTTTGGGAAGTAAAAAAATTTAGATTTATTTTCTAAGAATAAGCACTAGTTTTAGATTTTATGACAATTTGTTAGGATGGGCCAACGTATAAAGATTACATTTTCATTTTAGTTAACTTTTTTGTAATAAATTAAGTCATTACTATTTTTTTTACTGTAATTGTTTCGTCACTAATCAAAATAAGCTACATTTAGGTACATGCAAACTCAAAAAATACTAACAATTTGCTTGAAAATTGCCAAAAAAATGTTTTTTTTTTTAGCTTTATAGCATTAAATTTGACATAATTTTATCTTGTGGTTAACCTTTTTAGTCTATTTTTCCTTTTTGAAGCTTGTTTGGAACTCGTTACTAGATTTTGATATTTCATTTTAAGACTTATAGGCAGATCATTTTAGTTTTTAGTGTTTATCTTCTTAAACTCAGTGCTTCTTTTACGTCAAAATCATATATTTAAGCCCCGTTTTTCAAATGATCATTTCATGGAATGTGATGAATGTAGAAGGATTCTGCTTTTATGAAAGCATGCAGTGATATGTCTCATTTAGTATTATTGGTAGTTTTCGAGTTAGATGGAGCTGTCCACTGCATTCACTTTTTCCAATTGAAAAAAAAAACTAGACAAGGACTAATGCTAAACTGTAGGCGAAGTGAGCTTCTTTTCAATGGCGGTGACGATAAATGTGGGAACAATCACCAAGGACCTTCTCAAAGAGCCTGCAAGACTCTGGGCAAAGCGGAATGACAGATGAATGATGCAGCTGAAATTAATAGAGAAGGATTTAGTGGAGGCTGTCTGAAAACTTGAGACAAAAATTAAAACGAGATGACTCACTTTGATTAAACCACAAAGATAAATAGTAATTTTATGCAGCACTGTGATGAAACACAACCTCAAATCTACTTCAGTCATCAGCTTGAGCCCCTAAATGAATCATTTTGTTCGTTTTTTGCTCCTCTACTTAAGATAATGAAAAAGAATGTGGTTTTCTTGAACACAGCCCATAAATCCTGTTAATATGCTGTTAGGAAAATTGTTTTGATTTCTGTTTATTTGAGATTTGTTTACTTATATTATGATTTAATAGTAATACATAATTTCAAATAAAGAGATAGATACTTAAAATTAGTCCTTTATTTTCAAACATACTAATATAACTTTAAAAAACTATGGAAACTACGATATGATAAAGAAAACACAAACTATTATCTCTAATAATAATAAATACATTCTCGAGATAAGATACACTGTAATGTTTTTCATTAAAAGATAAAATGAATGATGAATTGTCAAAAAGTATTTAGTGATAAGAAAATAATTTTCTACAAAACACAATTTAAGAAGTAAATAGAATTAATGAGGAATGTTGTTTTTCTCTTCAACAATTTTGATTGATTTCACAAATTAATAAAGCGAATGTTTCCTAAGTTCCTGGCATTTTAACCAAATCAAGAAACACTCTAACCATGAACTAAAACAACTTTTAAGTGAAGAATCCCAGCCGGTGTTGATGCTCATCCTTCAACCTGTTACACACAAAACCACAACCTTGATTTGTCCATGTGAGGGAAAAGAAAAGCTGAGAGATTGAAGAATTTTTGCACTTTTATATTCTAAAAAAATAGTCATAAAATGTAATTTCTTTGACTACAGGTATTTCAAGCTCAAGGAAAGTTCCAGTTGCATCCTCGCGTCAAATGACTGATTTCTCTCTACACAACTTTTTGTGTAGATTTTGACTTCTATATAACAATTACAAGCTTTTAAAAAAATTAAAATCTCAATTTTCTTTATATTTGTTCTCAATCATGAGTAAATACAAGAACATGTTAAAAACATGATTTGGTTACTAAACTATCATCTAAATATGCCAATCTTACCTCCAACAAACATGTTGTAGAATAAACTAAAATAATGTATTTTTTGTACATTTTTTTTGTCTTTTAGTGAACAAATATGCATCCAGCTGCAGACACACCACCACAAATTGAATGTGAAACTCAAACTTCTCTCAAATAAAAGACCATTTGTTCACCATAAATTGCTATTGTACATTTTAATCTCTATACTTTGCAGCTCCTGATTATTGACAGGTTAAACAGGCTGTCAAATATCTGACGGACATGAATGCAAATAATCCATTTGATCGTCAGATGTCAGTCATTCTGAAGCTTTAAAAAGACGTCTGTGTGACAGCTGTCCTCCTCGCAGCTGTTTATGGATAAATGACATTTTCTAATAAAGTAAAGGTGTTTTAAACGCTCTATTAACCAACAGAAAAGGGGCCATTTGCTAATTTAATCCAAGCTGAAAAATTAGCATCTGACAGGAGCTTTATACTTAATTAAATGTGTCTAGAAAACAAAAGGCTAACTGGAAGTTCTGCAATTCTATTAGAGCTTAAGAAAAGTGCAAAAGAAACATTTGACCGAGACCTGCAACAGCAGGAGAGTCTGTCAGTTCTAATAATAATCTGATTGTTTCTTTTAGATCAAGTGTTGGAGGAATGACTGAAGAGATTTTATTACGGCTTTATAAGCTTAATTTGACTTTGATGGAGACTATGATTAGATTCCTGCAACAACAAAAAGGGCCACAGAACAATAAATGTCCACTTTATAAACATTAATCGAATCAGACGTCCTCATTTGGAATCCACAATAACTTGTATTCAGTCTGCTCCTTTTTCTCATTTAAAGCTTTGGCAGTCCAGCAAAAATATTCTATTTATCTGGTTTTGAAGCAAAAAAAATATATAAATAAAACTGTGCGTCTCAGACGAGCGATGACGAAGGGAATTAAATCATTTTGTGAAGCTTAAAATGGTTTTACCTACAACAGAGAAACAACATTATCTGAGAAATTCTGGGAAATAGAAGAGCCTATTTAAATGTCAGTGAAATCATTGAATGTTGACAAAAGTGAATGTCACAGGTTACAGAGCAGAAAAAAGAACTGACATAAAACGTTGTAATATTCATATTTTTCTAAAAGACTACAAGGTCAATTTAAAGTTTTCCTGCTCAAGGTTTCCTTGAACACGGAGATGAATTTATGCTCTGTTCTCAAATTCTTAATCAAGATGCACACAGTATAGGGGATCATTGTCATCAAGATTTCTTTGGTCTTTTACCTTTAAAGATATATGATTAATATATTTAGTATTACTGACCAGATTATTATTTTTTTTTTTTCAAAAAACCACACATCCCTATTTTACTGCTTACTTAGAGCCAAAAAAGTCAAAAAACGACGAGTTGGGTACAACCAAACCGTCTAAAATTTATGTTTTGGTTGTACCCAACTCATCGTTTTTTGACGTTTCTTAATGTCAATGTGTGATGACTCGGGAATGACAATGTGTTGGTATCTGGGATCTTATTATTTTAGTAAAATATAACTTAAAGCTCATGAATATAGGTGAGGACAGGAACATAGATTAACCTGCCTTTCCAAGAAAGGCAGAGTACTGTGATCAAACTAAAGTTGAAAAACACCTTCCTGTCCTCACCACTGACTTCAGACTGCCAGTCAAGAGGTTTTATCCTCACAATGTAGTAAAGAAGAGTCACCCAAAACACCCCTATAACTTCCAGAGACTCATCCACCTCTGGAGCCTTCCCACTGAGGGGCTTTTTGACTTCAACTTGGGTGATGAACTGGCTCCCTACTAGGTCTCCAGCAAAGCTTTATCAGTGGAAGGTCATCAGAGAAATCCTCCAACTCTCAACAATGAAGTGAGAGGGCTCCATCTGCTGGAGAGCTGGAGAAAATACATGTAAACTCCACCAAAGTTGCATTTAAATATACTGTATATCAAAATAAATGTTAACAGAAATAAAAAAAAGGATTGTATTATTTTTTTTTAATGTCTGTATCAAAATCCTGACATATATACTTAAAACTTAATCAATTAAATAATTATTGCATCACAACAAAAACTGTGAGCCAAAAAACAAAAAAAACAAAAACAGAAATAGTTTTATTAGAAATTAATAATAAACATGAAAAAGTATAGATTCTATGGTGTCAGTGATATTACCAGTTTTCAAAAGAAAAAAAATAAATATTGGACATCCTGTGTAATAAACCTCTTTGTTCTTTATTAAAAACAGATGATGTATTCATTTTATTAAAACAGAAATACTTTTGTTTTTATGAAGCAGCACTACAATTTAAAGCAGGAACCAAAGGTTTAAACGATTAAAGGAAAAAAAAAAATGTTTTACTTTACTACAGTAAACAAATCAAGCAAATACCATAAATCAAATGCCCCCCAATAAAAAATAAAAACTTTAAATATCAGTGCAGATTATATTTATCTATGAAACAGTTCATTTATCTTTCTTTTCCTTACATTTAAAATTAAGACTTAAGAACTAATATTTTGATCTTTTAAACTTGAACGGATTGAAATCCCCATTTAACTGTGAGGCCTATTTATATACCATTTAAATATGTAGAGCAGCTGAGCATTTCGTTAAATCAATGAAAATTTCAAACACACATTCACAAATCCCTTTCAAAGTTCTACGCTTGTATAAAGAGGAGTTTATCTGGAAAAATACAAAAAAGAAGCAGCGTTTCCCACTATCCTTCATTCTAATACACATGTATTTTTTTTTCTATAAAATGTTTTTATTCCTATGACTACATTTAAATAACTTTTTGACAATCACAAAGTGTTTTTGTGAACATAAAAAATTAAAGATGTTACATTGAAAAGCACTGAAGCGAAGTGAGATTGTAGCTTTAAGACACCAACAGAACTGAAAAACTTTGGTCTGCAAGCTGGACAGACAAACTCCTTCATCTTTTGTTCGACTTACAGAGCTGAAGTTACTCAAATACTTCAAATAATCCAGAAATAAATAATCACTTCCCTAACAAGAAAACAGGAGTAAACACTAAAAAGTTTCTGTGGCGACAATAAAAGTACGAATTGTTTAAATCCACATGATTTTAACTTTAAATTCCCTGATTTTCCTGACAAACATGTCCTCAGACCCCACAGTCACCGACTCTGTCTTGAAGTTTGCGCATCAGAGTGAGAACGGTGGAGAAGGAAGCCACGGAAACGTGGAAGACGAGCTGCCACGTGTTCCTCATGCCCAGCAGGTACGAGTTGCATAGGACGATCACACTCAGCAGAGCGAAGGACTTCATCTTCTTCAGAGGGGAGTGGAAAAGGTAGAGGTGGCACTGCGGAGGCGATCACAAGAGGAGAGAGGTGTCAGACACAGATTTACATGAGTTCAGTCGTGAACACACTACAGCAGTAATTCTAACCTGGAATACACAGCAGAGAAACGCCAAGAAAAACGCCACGACATTACAAATGCCTTCATAGTCATCCTGTGAAAAGAGACATAAACTAGTTATTAAGTGGAATTTATTGCTTTTTAATTGAAATCATAACATTTTATTTATTAAAAAAAGATTGTGTAGCTTAAAAATTTAAGAATATTTTAATTTCTATGGTGGCCCTAAAGTGCAAATCAACAAATCATTCAATGCAAAAAACATTTTCAAGATCAAAATTAAAAAATCTGAACAAAAAATTAAAAAGTGTTACATTTTAGAAATGAAAACAAAATTACAGAAATATATTCCCATAAAATAGACAAAAGAATTCCACAAAAAATGAAAAAAAAAATTAACCATTGACTGTATAAGTACGAACTGGACATACCATTGATGTCCCCCATAGGAAATGCATTACCTTCGGCCCCCGCGGAATCAGGCCAGAGCCTTCGCCGTCACTTCCTGTTACGTCTACCGCCATGCTGCCATCGATTGCTGCCCCTCGACAGCTATTAATCTGAGTCGCGCTGAGTCACGTTTTTAAAGGAACTGCTGTTGCCAATCATGAGTGAGTTTGTTCCGACTTGTTCAAAGGCCACACCCCTTCCACTGAAAGTGGCTCAGCAAAATCTGTCAATCAAATGTTGGAGGCGGGGCCAGCGGGAGCTACTTGCTTTTAATGAGGCCTCTGATTGGTCAGTTTATAACTTGAATAACTGGCGATAAAGAAAAAATATATTTAAAAAAAATAGGATTATAAATAACCCCACAAAGAGCCACAAACATTAATAGTTTTGAGCCTTTCTGTTAGAGGATTGTGATTTTGATTTTATTTATACATTTATGTATGTAAGACACTGAGGAAAATATTGCGTTCTTTGATTGAATTTACACTTATGAATGCAGAATTTTGCTAGAAGAATAAACATACGAATTATAAAAAAAGATCTTGCCATGCCTTTAAGAGTAAAAAAAAATATATTTTTTAAGCTTAAGGAGAAAATATTAAGGATATGATCAAAAACAAATCTACTTAACTCCTTCAAAAAATTTGCATGTGCAAGCAGTGCCAAAGGCTTCTGAATTAAAACATTTGAACTAACATCAATATTTTTTTTTAAATTTGTCATAGTGTGTTTTGCTGGGTAGTTTTTATAAAGAAATTTAAAAGCTGAGTGTCAAGCAGGGAGATATTCAGTCGCATTTTAGGAATCTTTAATATGACTTGTCCCTGATTCGATCTCACTACCGGGACGGACACTCTACCACATGACCACTAAGCCAGCTTTGTAAAAAGTCTCTTCAAAGAGCTAAAGTAATTTCTAGAATTCAAGATAAAATGTTAAAAAATGAAACAAACTTAAAAAAACTGACATGAAATCTTCCAATAGGAGATTTTGGCCTCAGTGACTGCAAAAAAGTTTGTTAATTGCTCGATAAACTCTTTATCACAGTGTAGGCAATACATCCAATTATTATTACCTTCTGATTTTAAAACTAAAACGTCAGTCATGTATTTCCTTTATCCATTTTTTTTGCATTTTATTTCATTTTTTAACAGTTCATTTTGTTTTTGCAAAATGTTTTTTTATGATATTGATTTGATTTTACATTATTGGCTTTGCATTTATAATAATCGTTGTGATCTTTAATATGTTTTTGTGTTTAGCAATTTGTTGATATGATTTGCACTTCAGGGCCACCGTGATTTAGTAAATCACAAATACAGGAGTAACATTATTTCATGTGTTACAAATTCCCAAACCCTTTTCTTGGACTGGCACTACCTGGAATGTGTTCTCCATGAGGTGCGCCCCCCGGATCACATTTAAAGATGCACATAAGATGTTAAGAACAAGTGAGAGGATGCCTGGAGCTGACACTGGTTCAAGCCTCTGATTATGTCCTGATAAACCAAGAAAAAAGAAAATAAAAAATAAAAGTAAAAAAGAAAAAAAATCATCTTTCTGAATTGTTTGAGTGAGAAATAATCTCAAATTCTTGTTACTAAACGATCTTACCCGATGCAGCGCTGTGCTCTGTGTGGCCATTCGCAATACCATTGTTAAACTCCACTTCATCTAAGTTAATTTCTTTTGGAGGACGGACTCGTAGATTCTCTTCAACTTCTGCCAAAGTCACTTCAAGAGCTGGACCACCACTGCGGTTGTACTGCTGCTTCAGTTTCTGAATTGTGCTGTCTGTTCGGCAGAAGCAAGATTTAGCCCAAAAAAGGGGGGTTGTTCTTGAAAAAATAAAACCATTTAACTCTAAAATATCACATTTCCTCACCAAATTCCAAAAATGGATATGGCCTGGCAGCCAAGGCAACGTCACTGCTGCTGATGCAAGCTGTGAACTCCCAGCGCAAATCTTCCAGGAAGCAGAAGGCTTTAACGACAGGCAAGCTGCAGTGGCACACGCTCATGTAGGATACATCCTCTGAAGAGACGAAGCTGAGCAGGCGAGAGGAGAAAACTGTTTAATAAACAAGCACCATGACACAGTGGGACACTGAATCCTTGGCACTCACGTTACCATCTCTGCATTCTAAAGTTATACACAAACAGCTACTTTGTAAGGAATGTTGTATGACAAAAAAAACGATTTAATATGTTTATTTTTTAAATTTCTTAGTCCTTACTATATGTTAAGCTGTTGGCCCTTAATAATGCCACAGTCAGGGAAGTGCGCCAGAGACTTGCTGATTGTCCTGAGCTGCTGCTTCTTCTCCTGAAGCTCCCGGTTGTGTTCAAAGTCTGTGGAGGCTGACAGGGGAAGTCCATCCCTGACCCGGACCAAAAAGGCAAATAGTATCAGAGACATGATCTTCTGGCTCCATCGAGAACAAACAGCCTGCAAAGAGACGGGAATAATTATTAATAAACTTAACACAATCCCAGTTGATTACAGCTTTAAGTCCTTGGAGTGTACAAGTGTTCCTGCTGGGAGAACATAGAATTCAGAAATTTAATTATTAAGCTATTAAAACTTCATTGTACATATTATGGAGCCACAACTCTCAGTTTAAAACCGAACTGAATTATAGGGGGAAATGAATTGTTGCATACTAGTGTTTTTACGTTGAAAGTGTCACGTGTGAAGAAGAATTTAAAGGAAGGATTTTTTTATTACATTTCACCAGGCTTCGTATAAGCCAACTGAAATATATATATATTTTTTTTTACTTGCTTATTGGCAAACATAAATATTAAGTATGTACCTGTATGTTAGTGCTGCCACAAACGATTGTTTTAATAGTCGACTAATCACAGATTATTTAGTCTGATTAATCGACTAATTGGTTGTGGTGAAAATGCATGTAAAGCACACATCTTAACCATCTTTAGCTTTAAACTTACTAAAAACTAGATATATAGTAATACCTGCAATAATACTAGTGTGAAGGCTGTAAACTGAATTTGGCTGCTGAAGATGCTGAAATTGATAGCTAAAAATGCTGAAGTTGATAGCTGAAAACCCTGAAGCTGATTGCGAGCTAAAATATTAGCTAAATGCCAAATTAGCCTAAAAAACTGAAAGAAAAAAAAAAAGCCTAAATTAGCCAAAATAGCTAGCATGCAGCTGTAATATTAGCTAAACTCCAAATTAAAGGGGTGATGGGAAATCAGAAGAGGGTTACTTCCTGCCAACTGTTCTGCCCACAAAATATAAAAATATAGTTGGAGTGGGACTTTAAATTTAAAAATATATATATATTCTAACTTGTGCCCTTTTGTTTTGTTGAGCCTATGACTGCAAATTCTAAACTGAACACAGTTAAATACCAAAAAGTATACATTTATATTTTGTGTAGCACCTTTATACACACCAAAGTACTTGCTACTTAAGCAGTACTCATATTGTTTTTTTAAACAGATATTTATACCTTAAAAAGACAAAAACAAATTAATTTAATTCAGACTGACAACCAAATGCAGCAGATAATATGTAGAAATTATTTAAAATGAAAAACTATAATAACGCAGCACTATATTTGGGTGGGTATTTTATGAAACATAACAAAAGCTTTTAGTATTTGCCTTTCTTTTTGTCGTTATTTTTATGTTATTTATCCTGGTTAAATTATAAAGCACCTTACCTCTTTGTTTGTAGAATCATGCTGCACCTTATCACAAAGCTACTTTAGTTAGCTGACTACAGCGTCATTCCAAAAGCACTGCGATTAGCGTCAGGAAACACACTGATATAAGCGAGTTATTAATGCAATTATTATCTAATATGGTGAGACTACATAGATTAGAACAAAGCGCTGAGAAAACGTCAGTTAAAGCTATCCGGCAAGCTAATTTAAATTTCGCTACCAGACAGCTTTCAACAACAACAAATCTCTTCTACGGTAACCCAGAAAGGACAAAAAGGATCAAGGTCTGTCGCTCTCTCCCGACAAGAAGGAAGTTAGCAAGCTAGTCGTCGAAAATCAGTGAGTAATTTCGCTCTTAACTAGTCATTAAACGTAGATTTTTGGTATAATTTATATTGTTTGATAACATTTAACCCAACTTTATTTTTCTGCTCAATTATTTAATTTAGCTGTGTGGAAGAAAATGTACATTAAGGTGCTGCGCTAGCTCCTAGCTAAAAACCCCAACCATTTTGTAAGCATTAACGTTTATCTCCATTGTTGTGAACAGTTTAAAAAAATACGTTCATTTTTTGTAACTTGTCTGAATGTAATGCTACTAAGTAATAATAAAAAATACGTGTTTTCCTGACAGTTTATTTATTTTATTCGCAATAATGTCCAAACATGAGCTCCCATGTGTTGTGAATTTGTTTGAAAAGTGAATCAAAGGTTTTAGTTTCATTTTGTATTTGCTTCTTATTTTTTTTTTACCCTTTTCCGTCCAACATTGCATACAATTCAATGTATAAGGTAATGCATGCTCATTTATAACCTAAAACACCATATATTTTGATTTATGCATCACAATGTTTCTCAAAAATGTTTTAGAAGTAGTTCTGTTTTTAAGTCTAACCTTTTAAAATAATCACAGTTTTAGTATGTTGCTTTTAAGTGTTCTATTGTATAAAAAGTGAATGTAAACTAATTAATTTCTTTATAAATCTGACAATACAACAGTTGATGAGCCCTCTGTGATTATACTACTATATTACGTAAATTATGCTATACTGTGTGATTTCTAGTTTGTTATTATGCTTTAGATTCCATACGTTCTTTTATTTTTCCAGTAACACAGAGCATAGCATCACAGCTCTGACATTTATCAGTTGTTGCCCTTGGAACGTTGGCATTCACGCTATAAATATACATGGAATTATAAATATAGAGGTGTTAAGTTGTCTGTTTAAATTGTATCCATACATGTCTGTCATTTTTCCATCTCCCTTTTGTTTTTTTTTACCACTTAATGTACATTTCAGGGTGCTATATCTTATGAAAAATGACTTCTACAGAAGACATTCTTTACTTCTTTTTGTCTGATGTTGCACTTTCTTTGTTTTCTTACAGTCTTGAACTTTATAAAAATGAGGGTGAAAGATCGTCCTCAGTGTTACTTTGATGTGGAGCTCAACCGGGACCCAGGTAATTGAATTTTTTACAGTTTTAAAGGTATTTAGCTCTGTTCAAGTACATATTCAAAATTGTTTTAAAAAGACGGTTGTTCATCTTTATAGTTTGGTGAAAAACTTTACCTTTCTGAATCATTAGAATTATTTGCTATACCTGAAAAAGTCACTATACTATATGTTTGTGTTTATAAAATGTATTTAAAGCATATGTGTTTTTCATTTATATGTTTTAGACGATACAAAAATCAGTCATTTTAAATGGATTCTGTTTTTTAGTTGAGGAAATTAATTGAAAATGTCCTTGTTTTTGATACACTGGTGTATTTTTAGCAAATTCCTCTTGACAATCAGTCAAGAATAACAAATCTATTTATTTATTCTAGTGTCTTGTTAATCTTTTTTTCTCCTTTTTTTTGCAGTTGGGCGTATAGTATTTCAGCTTTATTCCGATGTTTGTCCCAAGACAAGCAAGAACTTTCTCTGTCTGTGCACTGGTGAGTTAAATTTAACATGAATTTATTATATTTTTATGGTTTGTTCATGCTTGAAGACATTTGTTTGATGGATATTTATGAAACATAACTTAACGATAGCCTTCTTTTTTATTGATGGAGAAAAGCAAATTTTATTCAGCATGTATCAGTATTCCTCTTACAGAAATAGCGTTGAGGGGATAAATCAAAAAAATGAAATAGAAAGGACATATATGTGTTTTTAAGGTGGTCTAAATGGTTTATTTGTTTAGTAGTTACTTACAGGTAACTGTAAATTTACAAATGGATATTCAATCTTTTTTTTTTTTAACCTGCAGAATTTTTATTGTGGTGAATGTTTAGTTTGATAGGATTCTCTTGAATTTTCTTCTAATTTTAGGAGAGAAGGGAAGTGGGAAAATCACAGGGAAAAAGCTTTGCTACAAAGGATCCACATTTCATAGAGTTGTGAAAAACTTTATGATTCAGGGAGGCGACTTCACAGAAGGTATGAGTGTATAAGTCAACTTTGCATATATATTGATGTCAGAATTAATCGAAAAGATCATTTGTAGACCTAAGAAAACCTGTTCTATGTTTAAAAATTATATTTAAAAAAGTTTCCATCCTCATCTTTTCAATTTCAAGGGTTGATTTGGATACAATAACCAAATGAAGATAATTACATTGTATGATTCATATGGAAAACTAATATCTTTCCTAAAGGATTCCTTCTAAAAAATATATGCAAAAACAGTTTTTTCCCTTTGTTTCTAAGTGATAAGAATTTGGTTAAAGAAATATAATTAAAAAAACATTTTAATAAACACTTAAAGAAATAATTTTTAGCAAAATTCAATTTATTTGTCGTCAATCTGTGCAGGAACGGGGAGAGGAGGGGAGTCCATTTATGGTGGCTACTTTAAAGGTATTGGACATTTCCATTTACATATAATCAGTGTATTCATCACTTTCTAGATACAATATTTAACCTACGTATAGTTTTGCATGTGCTTGTTATAATATTTATTGATCTCCAGTGAAATCTTCCTTGTATAATTCAGATGACCTTCCCTTTTTTATTGTATAGAGGTGTTAGTAGTGAACTATATCAAATCAGCATGGCAAGTAGCCATTCTCTTTACTGAAAACTACAATCTTCCTGCCTAAAACTTTCAACATATTCTTTTATTTATAGAGGGGTCTTTTGCAAAATGAAAAGGTAAGAGATGTACACAGTCCAGTAACACCATGACAACATAGTCCCACTGCCTTCCTCAGTCAGTAAACAGTGCAAACGCTTCCAAAAGTCCACAAATGTCTCCGATGCTTTCCCGTTCAATCAGCCTCCGTGTTAGCAGAGCATTTGGCTGCTGAAATGACTTGCTCTGGAAAATGTTATTTATAGCTGGAGCCTTAAAAAAAGATCACCTCCATTGCAGGTTTTTATAAATATTTAAAAGAAAAATTGGGCACTTTTTAAAATATTTTTGCTCAATGTCTGGCCTCCTGATCTGTAAATAAGCTCCACTTGTTGCCTAAACTAAATTGTAGTGTTTTCTTTTCATATATACACCGCAGATCGTTTTCTTTTGTGCACTAAAACCGATAAAACAGCAATGTTTGTCTGTCACATGACCTTTTGAGTTCACTGTCTTCTTATTTTTGATAAAAAACTTTATTGGCTGAAATGTTTTTATTTTTTTTGGTTAATGGATGGTGATTTGTGATTAAAAACATTTATGTTTGGATTTTAGTGAAATGTTTTCAGCACAAGATTTTATTCTGGGTTGACCTGCAGTATTTGACACAATATCAG
>NC_050531.1:9025696-9061201 GCF_002922805.2 Oryzias melastigma | reverse complement strand
CAAAAGTGAGAAAATGGTTAAAATAGCTATTTTACATCCCGTTTTAGTGCCTTAAAAACAGAAGTTTAGTAATGATTGGCTCAATCAAAGCTGCTGACTTAATGGAAGGACAGGTTGGTGAGACACTAAAAAAGGTTGATGCATTTATGTGACATTTTTTTTCCCTTAAATGTTTATTATAAACACACTGTGACACTAAGATTCCTTTTTTCTGTTCCTGACAGATGAGAATTTCAATCTTAAACATGACCGAGCATTCCTGCTATCAATGGCCAATCGGGGGAAAGACACAAACGGCTCACAGTTTTTTATGTGAGTATCATTAAATCGGCTCATTTTTAACTTTCTTTTACTCTTGGTTAATTTTTTTTTCCTTTCTGTTGTGAACATGCTTTTTTTCATTAAGTGACTTTCAGAAGTTCCTCAGAGAAACATTGGATTCATTCTTTTTTACCTAAAGATGTGTTACTTCTTTCTCTTGCCGTTTTTGTGTAAAATTTTCAGAAACTCTAACATCCTGCTCTACCAAGGTAATGTGTCTCAAAGGCTGTGTTTCTCTCTCCCAACTGTACTTTTTCTAAGCTTCAAATAAAAAAAATAAACTTTTTTTGTATCCTAATCTTTTCAAAATTAAAGGTTGACTCGTGGTTGTTTTTGTGGTTTGACCATGAGTGTCAAGAAAGACACCTTAAATTGAAAATACGATCTTATTTAGTTGTGTGGACCTTTAAGTTTTAATATTGAAAAAAACAGGTTAAATACAAAGAAAGCAAATTAAAATCTATGTATTTCATTATTTTACTGCTTAAATTCAAATAAATTCTCAAAAATGTTTAAAGTTAAATATCTAAAATCGTAGGATGGACGTAGACAACTTCTGTGCATTTTTGAGATTTTCCCACATGTTGTAAATTGTTTTATTTTTGTTCATTTTCTTAATTTCTTTCCTCTTTCATGATTCCTCCTTGGCTCCTTTCCATCCTCACCATGCTGGATTTTACACCAACAGAACAACCAAGACTGCGCCTCATCTTGACGGGTACGTTTAATTAAATAAAACTGTCATATAAGCATAATAAAAGGAGTTACAAGGAAGTAAAGACACAAATTGCTGAATAACACCAGGACTAGTTTCAATGTGATAATTTCAACATAAAAGTTTCTGTAGGCGTAAAAGTTGTTTTGGTTTTGTGCAGAGTCCATGTTGTCTTTGGTCTCGTCATCTCTGGCTTCGAAGTCATAAAGAAGATTGAAGGGCTGAAGACTGATTCAGCGAGCAGACCGTACGCTGACGTGAGAGTGGTGGACTGTGGTCAGCTGATCACCAAGTCTGCAAATGACGGTTCGTTTATTGAAAGTTCTGCTCATCTGCGGGATGCTGCTTTTATTTTGAAAGTTTGTCTTAACTTCCTCACAATGCAGATCACACTTTTGGCCACTTGATGTCACATTCAGTGAAATTTATTTCTGATTGAAAATGTCTCACCTTGGTGACATCTTAAACATTGTGTTCATTGTGTTCAGGAGCTGTAGTTGTGCTCATAGATCCTTTTGATGACAGACCCCTCACTCCTGCAGATTTCTACATTTGAGATCCCAGAACAATTACTTGTGTCCATTAAGGAAAAAAAATGTGGGATATTAATGTTAAATCTTGTTTTTTTTACTTTTAAAATGGTCGAGAATGATTTTTTTTAATTTTTCAATGTCACATTAAAAACATTTGACTTAAAAAGCATGTTTTAATTTTAGTTAATAATTTAAAACCATATTTGTTTTTTGTTTTTTTGTTGTTTTAGAAGGTCTATGACTTCAGTTACAATACAACATGCTATATAGTAGTTGGCGGATATATTAAAAGTTAAATAGATTTTCTTTTTTCAGGAATTGGTTATAGGAAATCTTAAATAAGGAAGTTTGAAAATTTGCAGTATCTTGGCTGTATCGTATGCTCAGTTGCAATTAGATTCTCAATAAATTCTAAATTTGATTTAGCGAGAAACACTAAAGGATTTTTGTAGATTATTTAGTATTTAGATTAATCTAAAATAGTCATGTTTGATCTCATTATGTTTTTTTATTTAAAAAAATCAAATCTCAGAATGACTTTTAAGCAGGTCTGATTTTCTTGATGTTTTAAAAAAATGTTAATTTAAAATTTTAGAAAATTATTTTAATCGTAAAACATTTGCTCTGTTATTATTCTTAACAGTTCTTGAAGACATGAGGATAAGAGGATCTCCTCGTTCCTCGCTCAACTCAGACGACTCGGCATCTCACTTCTCGTCAGAGGAGTCTGAAAGTCCAGCAGAAGAAAAGCGCAAACGTCAAAAGCTCAAGAGGCCCGGAAAAAGTCAACCGCCTAAAAAGAAAAAACGAGAGGCAAAAAAGGCGAAGAATTTAAATATTTTGAAGAAAAGGTCTGTATTTCTTCTTGATAGTTGTTTATTTGTTGCTTTTGTAAACATTGTTCTACATTTCTACTATGGTTCCTATTTCACAGGCCTGTGGAGCAGGAGACAGTGCAGGGAGAACATGAAGAAGAGAAGGAGGCCGGTGGAAAGAGGGAGAAACCTGTCGTCCGTCCGGAGGAGATCCCACCTGTGCCAGAGAACCGCTTCCTGCTGCGACGGGACATGCCATCCCAACAAGTCAAAACTGAAATGTTAGCGTTGAAAGGATCCAATGCACAATTCACACCAAAATCAGAGTTCTATTCTAATTGTATTGCTTTATTTTCAGTGTTGAGAGAGAAGAAACGACAGTTTCAGCTGACCAGAAACCAGCCGTGTCAAAGTCTGGGAGGAGGATCAGAGGCAGAGGAACGATAGTATGCTCATGACTTTCAGTAACTCTGAGATTGATTACCTAAAAGACATGTTCACACTGGGCTCAGAAATACGCTTTATGTCTATATGCGATATTTTGGGGGCCAAAATCTAAAACCCACCTTCAGTCACGGGCCGAACCGGATAAGCATTTGTTGAACGCACTAAAACAAATTTTTTAAACTTTAAAAATGTAACTTTTTAACAAAACTCGGGATAAAAACAAGCAGGAATGTCATTCCAGAATAAATCAACTTGAACCTTAAATAACTTTCAATATTTACTCTCTATAAAAATATATTTTGTCAAAATTCTAAAAGTTAGAAATAAGCACAAGATAAGATCGGGCCAATAATAACGATAAAATAAAATGATCTGCAGGGCCGGATACGGCCCCTGAGCCTTGACTTTGATGCATGATATATCAGAATAGAGCTGTGACAGAGAAAGCTTGGAGTAAGATTTTTCACCACTTTCACATTTCGCACTAAATCTCTTCGAACTGTTGGTACATTTGCTAATATCGGGTTGTAGGAGACCTGTCTGAACGCCATATGCTAAAAGCGCATACAATAACCCACGTTTAGTGTGTTCTTGAATGCATCACACATACCGGTGTAGCATCAGTCTTTACAATGTGGATGTAAAAATGTAGAAATAATTAGCAAAATACAGAGGTAAATGTTTCCTTTTTCAAAAATTTTCAGAGATATCACACTCCTACAAGATCCAAATCCCGCTCTGCATCCTTGGAGGAGCGTGGAAGTAGCGAAACTCCGCCGCATTGGAAAGAAGAGATGAAGAGAATCAAATGTTATCAACGCCCAAGCATGGAAAGATGGAACAAAGGAGACAAGTATAACCCGTTGACCACTAACCTCGAAATATGTTGATATTTTTCTTTTGCTTCATTAGTCTTTTGACTTAACAGATTGAATGACCAATCTTCAAGCAGATGGGACGACAGAAGTGACTCGGCATGGTCCCACTCAGTGGAACACTCTTCCGACCGCAGTTCAGAGAGGTCCAGCCAGCATCAGCATGTGAAAAAAGAAAAGAAGAAGGCCAAACACAAGAAAAAAGCCAAGAAGCGCAAGCATGCCAAGAAGAAAAGCTCCAAGAGCAAACCCCCTGAAGCCTCCGTGTCAGAAAATGACAAAGCAATGTCTTCAGGGAGAAGTTCACATTCATTATCACACTCGCCGTCAAGCCAGCACCGTTCGCCAAAGAGACGGCGGCGCTCCTCACGGTCGTTTTCTCATTCCTACTCTAGATCTTACACACTAAGTCGATCCACATCTCGAGGAAGGTCCAGATCTTATTCTCGGTCCAGGAGCGTCTCTAGATCAAGAAGTAGATCTTTGTCTAGATCCAGATCACGGTCCTTATCTCAATCCAGATCAGATTCCAGGTCCAGACACCGATCCAGAACTCTGTCTAAAAAGAGAAGTTTATCTAGATCTCCAAGAAAAAGGAAAACAAGGGTTCCCAAATCTGACGGTAAGAGCCGTGAGACAGAGAAGCTCCCAGAAGTCACTCCTGGTAGCAGACTGCCAACAGTTCCAACACCTGAAAGTGTGCCGGTCATCCCACTGAGCGACAGTCCTCCCCCCTCACGCTGGAAGCCAGGTCAAAAACCCTGGAAGCCGTCTTACGTCCACATCCAAGAAATTAAAGCTAAAGTTTCCTCCAACATGGCTTCATCCGGCGGGCAAGCCACAGACAGCCTCACAGAAAAAGCTCAGAGTTCAGGAACTCCTAAATCTCTACCAGAAGACAGTCAAGGTGCACTCAAAGCTGCGCTGGGTTCATGCAGCAGATTGTCCAGGAGCCGGTCCCGGAGCAGAAGCTCCAGTCGGTACAGAAGCAGGTCGTCCTCCTGCAACGGATCAGACTTTGAAAACTCTCCAAAAACGAGCAGCAGAAAGGTCAAGTCATTAGACAAGGAATGGGAAAAGTATTACAGTTCCCTAAACCGGATAAAAAACCTGGATAAGTACATTTCCATGAGTGGTGGTAGAGATGGTCACTCCGGATCAGACAGAGGAACCGGCAGTAAACACAGTCAGGACGATGGAGACTTTGTGGAAGAAATAAAGGAGACAGAAAATGCACAGAATTCCGAGACGAACCATTCACTTCCAGCTGGGAGGTCTGAATGGGATAGTGACGGGGATAAAGTTAGCCAGAGTGAGTCTGCCGTCAGAACGAAGCAGCAAGAAGAAGAGGACCTGCTCGGGCTGAAGTCTGTCCTTGCAGGATGGAATTCAGACAGCGATTCAGAGAACATAACAGGAAGAATATCCGCCATGTCTGAGAAAGAGGAAGGGGAGGCAAGTTCGGAGTCTGACCGCGACGCTTTAAAAAACATTTCAAGGCACAAGGTTGTGCCTCCTTCTTCCGGTCAATCCGAACAAAGTTCTGGAAATCCTGCAGCTCCGGAGAAGCACAAGAGTAAAAAGAAAGCCAAGCGGAAGCACAAACACAAGAGGAGAAGCGTCAGTAAGACCTCCCATCACAGCAAGGACAAAACCAAGAATTCAAAGAGGAAAAAACTGAAGCTTAAAGAGAGTTTTCACTGGCAGCCCCCTCTAGAGTTTGGAGAAGAGGACGACGAGGACGAATCCAGAAGGGAGAAAAACATCCCTGCAAGAGTTTTTCTGGAAGATTCTAATGAACCTGAAAATGTGAAGGACCAACATTTAACCAATTTGAAAAACAACCCCACCAAAGAAGATGAAAGGGGTCAACAGAGATCAAAAGAAACGACTAGAAACAGCAAAAATCCTGAGCCTCATCAGTCTGACAAAAACAGTACAAGTTCTTATTGTTCAGGCACCAAAGAGCAGCAGTCTCTAGACGATATGGACATCTGTACTCCAGAGCACATCGACATATTCGAACCTCTGCCTTCTAATGATTCCACCGTCCCTGAACCGAATCCAGAAGCAACCTCAAAGTCCTCTAACACGACGAGCAATGAGGGTTCTTCAGAGCAGAGCAACCAACCGATTACTGCTTCTTCCACAACAGCCGATAGTCTCCAAGATGAACCTACAGTATCCAAACCTTTGATTACTTTTAAATGGAAGCCAATTAAAGGCACGACAGCTCTACAGAATGTGAGCGCAGCACCTGTCACTGTTAAAAACACTCAAGAAAGCCAGAACCGGAACGCACAGGGAGTGAAGATGGAGATCAAGAGTAAAAGTCTGGTTCGACCGGGCTCGCTGTTTGACGAGGTACGGAAGACTGCACGGCTCAACCAGAGACCCAGGAACAAGGAGAGTTCCAGCGAAGAAAGTTCTCCTGTCGCGGGAAAGACGAGGGAGACGTCTCATGCTCGCTCGCTGCAGAAGGCGAGGTCAGAATCTAGAAATTCTCGCTCCGCTTCCAGTCACCGGTCAGGCTCCAGAGGGTGGTCCCGCTCGTACAGCCGGTCGAGGAGTCGATCCCGCAGCTCAAGCTACTCCTCTAGGTGAGATGAAGCTCATGTTCTTCAAATAAACATGCTTGAAAAGCTCTAAAGACAAATTCCAATCATCTTTTGATCTATTTTAAAAGCGTTCCCATTGGTGTTAAAAAAGTTCCCCTGTATCGTTCAAAAAAACTTTATTTTAGCTGATAGTACTAACAGTTATGGTTTTCCCAGTTCAAGCTTTAATATAAGTTTTACTACAAATATTAGTATGTTAGAGTTATGATTAGGGTTGAGTTAGTAGTATAATATCTGATTTAGGCACCAACTTGTTTGCAGCCATGTCCATCTGAGTACATGGATCGATTTTTCTGCACGTGGATTTGTCAGAATGAAGTGGAGCAGGGAGCATGTGGCCCGATCAGCGTACTTTCTACGCAATTGTTCAAACTGCATTTTTTCATCTGGTCCTGATTTACTACAATTTGAGTAAAGAAATATTCAGAAATGCAGTTTTGAGATTAATGTTCTTTTTATATGTCCTCACACATGATAAAGATGCTACAAGAAAATGTTAAAAACACCAAAAATGAATGAAAATCGACTAATTTAGGATTAAAACTGTGTTTTTTAGTATTTCTTTATTTAAAATCCCATTGAATCAGAAAACCAGATGCTAGAAAAACCTGGAGCTAATGACACAACTTGACTGGGCGTGCCAAAGTCTCTCTTACCGCTCCCCTCCTACACCCCCTTTCCTTATCCGAACTGGTTTTTGGGTCAAAACTGTACGGCTGGATTGATCCAACATTGCTCGCCATTATTTTTGCAAAGCTTATCCTAGTTTGGGCCTATAAACTCGCACGCGACAGATCTCCCAACGACGGGAAGGGGGCGGGGTTGCTCTGAGCCATCAGTCCCGCCCACAAGCCAGAATTGTATATCTAATGAGCTATTGCTGCTAGGCATAAAATATGTCAAAAGAAGAACAAAGGCTTTTTGTATTTGGCCAAAAACTGCAAAGTCTTAATTAAAATACTATTGTGAACAATTTTACTAAAGAAAAGCATATGGTTTTAATGCATGAAGTAAAAAAAAAAAAAAAATAGAAAGCTTTGTTGCTTTAAAGAATTTGTTTTAGATGTGTACAAGTCAGATCTTGAGTTTAGTTCTTAATTAATTGTTGAAGGAGCCGCAGCAGGAGCAGGAGGAGACATCGAAGAGGACGATCTCGCTCCCGCAGCAGCACTTACCGGAGTTACCGGAGTCACCGGGGTCACAGGTACAGACCTACTGATCCAAAAAGTCAAACACTTTACTTTATTACTTTAATGATATCATTAAAATCCTGGTAATTACAAAAATACAAACATACTAAGGCATAGTTTAAAAACACTATTTTATGATCATATCCCACACCACCTTTTCTGAGATCTAAATCTCTTTCTTCTGATCTTTTTTCCTTGAATTCAATCTTTTTCCATCCTCTGTCAGCCGGAGTTACAGCAGAAGTCTCTCCAGGAGTCGCTCGTATCACCGTCACAGGGGATCCAGGTTTGTCCAGCTCTACAACTGCTTTTAGACGGACAATCACTTTTTATATTGGAGTGTATAAGAATAAAGCAAACGCCTCTCAAATTTAGTCAAATGTTTTCCTATTATAAGCTTTTATCATAAACGTGTATTGGGATTAGTTTGCTCACTTTGTTCAAAGTAGAAAATGTGTTTATTTGGTGTTATTTTACCATTTCCATATATTAAAAAATCGATGTTGAACTCTGAAAAGTGCCATACTTTCCCTTAAATATATTTTTTGTTAGACCGACTATATTAAATTACAATAATCCACATATTTTTGTAGAATAATACCTCTTCTGTCATGTCTCTGCACGTGGATTCAGGTCAGACTCCTATGACAGCTACACCAGTCGCAGTCGGAGTGGGAGCAGGTGGCATCGACGAAGTGACAGCTACAGGAGCTCTGGGCGCCGATCCCGGTAAAACTGCTCTGTAGTCAAACGGGAAAGTCTGTAGCCCGCCTCTCACTATCATTTCACTGGACCTTTAACTCTGTAGTTCGTCTTTTCGTTCTTCTGTTTTAACAATGCTCTTAAAGCTGCAGTGCACACGGTCATCTTTGTAAATAAGGCATCAAATATTTACTGCCATCTTGTTCTCTTGCAGATCTTATCACTCATCCAGTCGCAGCTCGTCCAGGCGCAGGAGTCACAGTCGCAGCAGTCGGTACAGCTGAGCTGCCCTCAGCCATCTGCTCAGAGGGAGCAAACCACAAAGTCTGCATATTGCGCCCACATAACAGCAGAAACTCAAAGATCAGCAACTAAAACTCCAAGACAAAGAGTTCTGTCCCTCCCTCCTGTTCTAGAACTGACCGCTGTTACATGAGATGAGGGGGAAATAATATAGAATGTGTTTTATTTTCTGATTCAGCTCTTTATAAGCTACTTTTACAGTACTGGGCTGTCTTTGTCTGAAGAGTTTTGTGTGACGTTAAAATTTTCAAGTTGAAGTTATTAGTTCTTGAAAAGACGCGTTACTGAATGCAAAATAACAGTTTCTTCTTTACGTTTACTATGAGCCATGAATGTTTTAAACTGTACTTAAAGTATAGTCTCTCTGGTTTTATACCATATTGTTATGAATGTTTACTTTTAATAAAAACATCTTAAACTACTGCTCTAGTTTTACTTTGTTTGGTAAATGATCTGAGATCAAAGTTTTTGATTTTCCAATAAAGTAGTTCAAAAAATAGAAAGTAACTACAAGTCATTTTCAGTCATTTGTCATTCATGACCTCAATGTCACAAACACTAGTGCAGATCAGGGACTTCCATTACTTAGTTTTACCTGTAGGGGGCGTTTCAACCAGATGAGTAAAAAAAAAAAAAGCATTTTTTTAGTCAGTGAATAAATAAAAAAAAACTCCTGAAGAGATAGTAAATAGATTTTTATAAATATAAAGAAAAGGGAAAACTATGAAAAAATAGTTCTGATTTGTGTGCGAGCAATTATATGTAACGTGTGCGTTTTTTGTATAACTTAAAATTTGAGTAATTTTTCATTTGTAACTCATTAATGGGGCATATTTATTTATGAAAGTGGGATAATGTCAAGTTTTTATTTGATAATAGCCTATTCACAATCTAAGTTCAAAACGGCTGATAAGAAAACGCTAATGGTCCAGCATTCTAGCTGCATCTAAACGGATCATTTACACAAAGTGAAGAGTCTCACATCAAATTTGTGTGTAAATGCAGTTTTGTGTTTGTGTAATTTTTGCACATATATGCACAAAATGTATGAGTTACAAATCAAGAATTACACACATACAAACCCAAAGTTACACACAAACATGGAGACACAAGTTACAAATCTAGTATGACGAACACACTAATCAGATAAGACTATTTTCTCTCCATAAAACACACATATTACTTTTACCTCAAGTATTTTTAACGATTTTTATTTAAGATCATTAAGATTTTGAGAATTCTGTAAACATTGCACCAATAAATAAATAAATAGATTAATCCCAAACTATCTTTAATGTCATTATATTTAGGTTTGTTAGAGTTCAGGTGGGCAACACTATACTGAAATTTATTTTCATTAAGTTGGTCAAAAATAATGTAAATTTGTGCATTCTAAGTCTGTATTGAAATGTACTTGTAAACAAGTTAATTAATAAAATGTATTATTATTAATAAATATGAATCCATTAGTCACATTTTCCTTTTAAATAAAATTATGTTTGCTTATTTAAAACTTTTCAAAACTATAGCAATTTAAACGTCACAAAATATAATTTCTTACATAAAAAATGCTTATTTTGTCTAAAAAATAAACGGAAATCAATAATTTGGTTAAATAATATCGGTTTTTGACCGAAAACTTGTGAAGTTGTAGAGAATGAACTCTGTGACCCCGCATCTGTCTGCCCGTCGCCTGACGTCACTGTGTTGCCGGAGGAGCGCGCCGCGCGCTGAAGCGCACGCGGCGTTCGTTTGCGCCTTTCTTCTTCTCTGTCGCCGTCACGTGAAAGCACAAACGAATTGTCACAAAAAATAAAAGCCTCCACGGAAGAGTGTGAAGAAATGCGCGTGTCCTCACAACTCCACCTTCCAAACAGAACCGTGTCCCTTTAAAAACGTCTGACAAAAAAAGCCCATATGATCCCCGAGCTCCAATCACCAATTCCTTCTGCAAAAGCAGCTCCTGCATTTTTGTCTGTCTGATCGCCACAGCAGCGCGGGGGGAAAACGGGTCTGAGGAGAGGGCAAACCCTGGAGAAATGTGACAATCCCACGAGCATTTTTCATGGCGAGGGGGAAACGAGATCGAAAGGAGTTATTGTTGGACTCCTTCGAGCATCGAGACGCTGGATCAAAATGGTAGGCTGCAGGGCAGCGCTGCATTTTCTCTTTATTCTTCTTGATCTCCTGCAAATTGGAGCTACTTAGCAGGCCGATCAAACTTCTGCCTCCTGCCGCGCGTCCTCCGGCGCGTGCATCGTTTGCTTTGGTGTCCCTTCCCTGCGAAGTTTGGAACTTGCAGACGCGGCACAAGTTGGGGATTGGAGCCCCCCCAGAGGAGAAGGGGCCACAGCAGCTCGGATGCAGGGAAGGAGTTAAATTCCTTGATATCGAAGCGGGTCGTGACCGCTGCAGATGTGGACAGGAAGAACCAGAGTGCAGCTTTTATCTCCCAGCAGGTGCAGGTCAAGTTTGGAGCAGGCTGATCCCCCCCTATTTATTAACTTTAACTGACTGCAGATCAGACTAATGAGGTAGTAAAGTGGTCCATCTCAGGTTCCAAAATGGAAAAATATTCTCCACACTTTATTGGATCTGAGTAAGGCAGTGAAGGCTGCTCCATCTCTGGGGTCATTCTGGGATACCTCATTAGGAAAGCATGTGGAGCTTGATGCAGTGGTGGCGTAATCCCAGCATGCACTCACATCTGGAGGCTTGGGTTAATATGTGGGTCAGGTCAGCAGGGTTGGCCGTGGTGTTTGGTGGAGGACGGAGAGGTTCGGTTGATGCTGCTTTTGCTCCTCGTGGTTGTTTTCATTGTTCATGCATGAGGGGGAACTTGCAAAGTTTGCAGAGTGAGCACATGGTGATCAAAGTGAGTTGTGGTTTTGGTACACAACCTTAAAACCATTTTATAATGTAAAGAGTTTGTTGTTTTCCTGGAAATAGCTGAGATATGGAAGCAGAGCAGGTGATTTCAGGGGAGCATGAAACAAGTTCAGCAATTAAATATTAATGCAAAAAAGAGACAGAACGGTTTGAAGTTAGGAATTTAGAAATTATCTTTCAAGAAAAATAATTGGAAATAGATGGCAGAAACTAGGGGTGTGCATTGGCAAGAATCTGGCATACACTATGTATCACGATATGCTAAGTATCGCAATACACAATACATATTGCAATAAATCCCAAGACTGTACCAGAACCATTTTTCACTTTTTTAGGAGTATGATGGCTAAACTTGTTCTGATAAGAGCCCGCTACAAATCACACAAATCTGCATTTAGGTGGAAAAAAAGGAAGACGCTGAAGGACGCTTTAAATCGATACAAGTATTGCCAAAATGAAATGTCGCGATATATCGCCAAAATCGATTTTTCCCACACCCCTAGAAGAAACGTATCACTAAATCTGTTTGCACAACAATTAAATAAAAGGTAAAATATTAAAACAAATATGAAAAACAAAAATAGAAAATAAAAATTCGAGAGAAGGTAAAATAAAACTCACAAAAGCCAAACATAAGGACCTCCCTGGTTGAGCGGCTGCTACACACCTCTGTATGTGATAACTTCATTTAAAAAAGGGTGGTATTTTTATCTCCATAGCAACCATTTTATTTTTCGGTCGCCTGGGGGTGATGAACACGTCTATTTAATTTTTAGATGACTTGGCAAAAGTAACTTTTTGGATTTCCTTGGCAACAGAGGTTGGCAACCCTGATTCCTAATATGTTTTTATCATTTTTATATTGTTTCTCGTAGCTTGAGCCAACAAATGTAAAAGAAAAAAAAGTCATATTTTCTTTAAACAGGGAAGCGCCACTTTTGCAAGCTCGCCACAATTAACACCATATTACAAACTTTATTCCCATAGTAGCTTTCCAATGACTAAAATCCCTAGAAGGAGTTTAAATGTATAGCTGATACTAAAGGTTTTTTGGAAAATTCAAGATGGCAGCCTCTTCCCAGAGGTCAAAGGTCAGAAATTTCGGTTGTTGTTGTGTGTGTGTGAAATTTTGTGAAGATCTTTTCTCTCAAAAATTGTCAAATTATATACTTTGCCATAAAATGGATGCCAAAGATTAGGGCCCATACATTTTTTAAACTTCTTTTAGATATTACCGGTTTTGTTTTCAGATCTTGAAATGTAAATATTTTTTTCTTTTAGAGCCCCCAAAAATATTTTGTCCCATTTATCTTTTTTGACGGTTTCGCCAGCTGTTATGTCATCATTTTTATTGCCCGGTTTTTACGCAGAGCCTGAAAATGGACTTAAAAATGTATATAGCAATCAAGACAGTCTATATATCAATGCTAGGAAATCTATGAACATGAGTTTCAATGCAGAAACCTAGGAAAACAAAATCTCCTAAAAGTTACTAACATCACATTAGGACAACAATGAACCTTCTTCTTGTTTTGAACCTGTTTTCTTTAGAAAATCAAAATGCTCAAAGCCACAAATGCTTAAAGTTTTGGTCCGACTCTGTTCTTCCTCTCAGGGTGCTGTGAGTTTTACGTAACTGCTCATTCAGGGCATCGCTAACCACCCTTGACTTTGAGGCTCCAGAGTTTCTGGGGTTTGTTTGGAGGTGGCGGGGATCCATCCTCCGCCTGGGTGACAAGTGCGGCCATTCTTTAGACCAGGCAACCAAACGCCTGCAGACATCTCTGGAGTGGGAGGGCTGCTTTCCTCTGAAGCTCAGGGGGCACTGAAGGTGCTGCTAATTTATGGCCCTGAGATTAAGAGCGGTGGACAAGTCCGTGCAGACAGCAAGGTCAAACTGTCTGGGCTTATGTAAGGTTTCTTTTCTTCTGGTTGCTTCAAACGGCTGGGCTCGTTTGAAGCAAAGTCAGATTGTTTGTCCTCTGCTGTTACATGAAAAGAACTTTCTCTCCAATTCTTTTATACTGTATTTTTTTCTATGTTTTTTTTACGGCTTTGAGGATTTTGTAGCTTTTCATGGTCAAATATTTATACATCACAAGCAGTTAAGTGTTCTTGTGGATAAATTATCCCATAACAGCAGAAAAGACGTAGGCTATGTCTGAATTCCTTCTCTATTCACTACATAGTGCACTAGATAGTGTGTTCGCTATTTTTTAGTTCCCTAGAAATTTCCCACAAGTCTTTGCGAATGACCAGTGTGCATCGATGCTCACTATATTGACGAATATAGACCACAATGCATTGAGTTTGGATCATTTTTGCCAAAAAAGATGTGTTTAAATGTATATTTTTTATTATCAGACAAAAGTGGAGTCATAAATAGAAATCATAAAATACTCGTATGGATTAGATTTCCACTTTGTGAAATCGGTGACCTCATACTTGCCTTTAAAAAAACAGTTACTATCTGATGCGCATGAGACACTAACTTGTGCGCACAAGTTAGTGTCTCTTGCACACCAGTTACAATCTCGTGCACACCAGTTACCATCTCGTGCACACTAATTAGTATCTTGTGCGCACCAGTTAGCATCTCGTGTTCATCACTTACCATCTCGTGCGCACCAGTTACTATCTCATGCGCACTAATTAGTATCTCGTGCGCACCAGTTAGTATCTTGTGTGCACCATTTACTATCTTGTATGCATCAGTTACTGTCTCGTGTGCACCAGTTACTGTCTCGTGCGCACCAGTTACTATCTCGTGCGCACCAGTCACTATCTCGTGCGCACCAGTCACTATCTCATGCGCACCAGCTACTATCTCGTGCGCACCAGTTGCTATCATGTGCGCACCAGTCACTATCTCGTGCGCACCAGTTGCTATCTCGTGTGCACCAGTTGCTATCTCGTGTGCATCAGTCAGTTACTATCTCTGTGCACCAGTTACTTTTTTTTTTAAACTTCTCCAGTCCAACAGCTACCATCTGCGCAGTTACCACCTCGTGCGTACTAGTCAGTATCTCGTGCGCACCAATCACTATCTCCTGCGCACTAGTCAGTATCTTCTGCGCACTAGTCAGTATCTCATGCGCACCAGTTACTATCTCGTGGGCACCAGTTACTATCTCTGCGCACCAGTTACCATCTCGTGGGCACCAGTTACTATCTCTGCGCACCAGTTACCATCTCGTGCACACCAGTTAGTATCTCGTGCGTACCAGTTGGTATCTCTTGCACACCAGTTCGTACAGTATCTCGTGCACACCCCTTACCATCTCGTGCACAACAGTTACCATCTCATGCTCACCAGTAAGTATCTTGTGCGCACCAGTTAGTATCTCACATGCACCAATTACTATTTTGTGCGCACTAGTTAGTATCTCATGCGCACCAGTTAGTAACTGGGTTTTTTTGTTTGTAACAAAGAATTTTTTTTTTTCCGATATCCCTTTACGAGCTCCTAGTATCTTGTGCGCACCAGTTAGTATCTCGCATGCACCAATTACTATTTTGTGCGCACTAGTTAGTATCTCATGCGCACCAGTTAGTAACTGGGTTTTTTTGTTTGTAACAAAGATTTTTTTTTTTTTTCCGATATCCCTTTACGGGCTCCGTACTCTGTAGAATATGGTGTTCAAATTGCTTTTAAAATCCAGGGTACTAGATAGTCCTGCACTGAACAGTTTTTAGTAGTTAAGGATTAGGGAGGGACTTCAGACATAGCTACTGATCTCTTAAGATAATATTTTAAATTCATGTTTCTTATTTTTTTTTTAGAGATTCCTAAAGCACCAAGAGGTGTTTTTGATTACAATCATAACATTATGTTTAATAATAAGTTATAAAATCAGTTTTCTGTGGTTGACATAGGTTTTAAGCTGCTCATTTTGCCAAATATCACACGTTTCCCTTTGTTTTTGTTTTTTTTTTTACTTTTTGCCAAACCAATCTTTAATTTCTTGTGCACTCATTTGACAAATTTAAACACCCACTACGATAAAAGTTATTTTTTTGTGTTTTTAACATGTTCTTGTGGCATTTTTCCTCGCATTGGAGGACACGTATAAAGAAAATTAAGCTTAAAATTGCATTTCTGTCTTCAAAATGTTGTGAATCAGGAGCAGGTGCGATGTCGATCTGTTGGATAGTTCTGTTTTGTTGCACCGGTAATGTTAGGTTGGGGTTGTTAAGGACTTTAACCCTTTAACACCGGAACTCCAGTGTTTTATGTTCTTTGATTTACTGTAACTTTTCAAATGTTAACACGATCAACGTCATTCCAAAGATTCTGGAGGAGAAAAGCAGCTTGATTTATCCCATAAAGCAGAAAACATTTTTAATAATTTACTTTTCTTTCTTGCTCAGCCTCCTCTGCCCGAGTTACAACTACTTTACATGTAAATCATTTGGCCTCACATTAAAACCGTCTCTCTATTTAGAAGCCACAGCCAAGAATAAAGAAACTGTTAGTGGCCCCCCCACTGCGAGGCAGCACTGTGCAGTGAGCCTGTGAGGAAACAAAAATGGCTTTCTTCACGACTGAACGGGCGCCGTCGGGACGTTTCTGTGAAGATCTTTGGCTACAGTTTTTCTCTATGGGACCCAGAAGAAAATAAATGTTTTAAGGAAATTTTAATACCTGAATAAAAATATATGAAAGTTAGAAAGTGGATTTAAATGTTTTAAAGCTTTAAATCACAAATTCTTTCTTAAACGGAGCCAGGAAGATGGTTCACGTTGAATGACGTCATGGTTACGGCCTTCCTGTTCTGTTCACCATAATCTGACTTGCATACAGTTATGTGAACAGATTAACGCACAATATTGGATATGATCTGCTTTTCGGATTAATCCGACAAAGGGAGATTCTTGATTTCCCCTGCTGTTGTTAAAACTGTGGTGACAGTTAAAGCAAAAATATTTTTGTAAATAAAGCTGATTTTAAAAGTAAAAAGATTATATTTAGACAGGTTTGTTCTCAAATGTATCCAGAAAAATAAGGTTTAAATCTGGAGTGACACCAGCTCTGGGAGGAGATTGGCTGCTTTACCAGAGGGATGCTGAGGAGAACAAAAGTGCATGAACAAATGTCAAAATAAATGATCTCCTCGCCCTTTCCTTACGAGAGATCTGAACTGGCAAAGCTGGAAGAAACCTGTCGTCGGAGATCAGCGGCCCGTCATGTCTTCATCCTGATGGGCACGAGCAGATTCAAGACCATTTTAATCTTAAATCTTCAACCTTTTAGTGTGAATATGTCCAACTTTAAGCTTTCGGTAATCTGTCTCACCGATTGTGGCTTTGGAAAGCCGATGCCTCCCTTTCTCCAGCAGTGTTTCCTCTCTGTCCTCTATGACCTTCTCATCGCTCATATCAACAGCCTGCACACAAACACGGCGCTGCCACAGCAGAAAGATCCCGCTGATAAGGAGCTCTCGCTGTAACGTTGGGCTCTTTGTGTCACACACTTACATGGATATCACCATTTTTGTGCTTTCTGCAGATAAAAAAGTGTTGTTTGTGCCACAGGTATTTACTGATGAAGGCATACTCATCATCCGTGTGGTGCGCATGGTGCCAGCTTGATGACTCCAGGAGGGTGTTGTTGTGTGCAGCATTGTGTGTGTTTGAGGAGGAGATGCCAGCACTTCGGGGCCCAGCCTTCCTGACTCAGCACTTCCTCTCGCAGCTCATTGGCCCAGACGCTCTAACCTAGGCCCCGCCTCCCTCTACCTCCAGGCGGCCCGTTTGATCATCCAACCGCTCGTCATCTCAGCCCCGGACAATCCAGTCCAACACAAATTCCAATACACTCCATGAGGCCGAGATGTTCCCCACGCCGAGTTCTTATCCCTTGTTTTTTTGTTTGTGCTTCCCAATTTCATGCTCGGGTAGACGCATATCAGCTGTAGATTGGGCTCGTCACCTGTGGTTGCATTAACATATAGATGGAAATGTATTTAAATCCAGTAGTGGGAGCCTTCAGAGCTCCACCAAGAAGGGGCCAAATCCCAACAGCTAGATTAGGATGGAGGGGGAAAGCCACAGCGGAGAGGGGAGGTGGGATGTCTGGGATTAGCCTTGGGGCTGATAGATAGTATTGTCTTTATAAATTGCAGCCAGCAGTGAATGACGTGGTTAAATAAGTCAAACCTTTAATTGGTTGAAGGGAATGATTAGCTAAAATGGTGTTTTAGGATTTAATTATGGCGAAAGTGAAGTCTTCCTGGGTAATATTTGACTTTTTTATAATAATAAGTCAAGTAAGTATAAGTATATAATAATGATCCTCTTTTAATTAGTTTTATATTACAAAAACATCTTATATTGGGTATATTTTCTTTCTAAAAACATGTTTGTTCTTAAACCATGATACAATCATTTCATTTTTAGAGTTTAAAGCAATTCCCTTATGATTTATCTCCATGCATTATATAGATTAAGCAGTCCTTTGCATTAATGTCATAAGCTATAAATGTATGGGGCTTTAATACCTTTACAATCCGACAAACAGAGCTGATCGGATATGCGTTAACGTCCTGTGTTGGTTTTTGTTTGTGAATGTCATATGTGGAAATGCTCATCCTAGTTTGTCTGCTTTGACCCCATTTTTTTTTTTTTTTTGCCTTTTTAGGGGTGTTTCAATTGGTAATTCTTGTTTTGAAAGTTCTGTTACCATTCTATATTATTTATATCCTTATTCTTCTGTTTTTGTCTGTTTCATTATTGTTTATTCATCGTTGTTTCTTAATTTCTTCTTTTTTTTGCATTTTTGTTTGGTCTTCGCCATGGCAATGCAGTTTACAATTACTTTCTAGCATATTTGATAATTTTTTTCTTCATTTCTTTGTCACTTTTAATTAAAAAGTTGATCTTTTATTAAAGGACAATTTGCAGCAGAATGAGGCTGAGCTTCTGTCTGCTTATAGTCAGTCAGAGAAATGCAGCTGAGAGAGAATTGGTCAGATTAGCCTCCATCATGAAGAGAATCAGATGCACATTTCCAGTTCTCCAGGAGCTCCACCTGTTTGATGTTCTTTACCCTCACTATTACCCTTTTTAATAGCTGTCTTCCAGGAATTAACCCGTTCCCATTTGCTTTGGGTGTGTCTCTACATCCGTTTGACAGAAACAGAGACTTCTCCATGGCGAGACCAAACTTGCAGCTTGAACTGTGTTTGATTCCGGCCCGCTCTGTTTTGATGATGACTCAGGGAAATGGATGAGCATGTAGGGTTCGGTGCGGTCTCCCCACCGGAGAGTGAGATGAGGCCTGACACGCTGCCCGCTCTCCTTCCTCTGGGTGTCAGTCATGTGGCGCTCGGTGTCGGAGCCTCAGCGGGCCGCCTCCCTGGGAGGAGGGCTGCTGAGTGTGCTCTTTACTGTCGGTTGAAGTGCTCTGTGGGTGGACGGGGCTTTCCACTCCCGGTGGCTGGAGAAGGGGGCCGGGAGCTGATCGCTGTCGTGTCCTGTGGGAGATGTGGACACATTTGACAGGAAGTGAGTTGTTGTTGTTGTTTGTAAATTCTTTTAATGAGTCTTTAGTGAGATTTTAGAAGTTAGACTTCAATTGTTTTTCACTGGAGGTAAAATATATATTTTTTTTTAATATAAAGAAACATTTTGAGTTGATTAAAATACAAATTTACGCCTGTAAATAATAAATTATTAATCAGGACTTGCTGAACAAAATATTTCTGTAAAATTTACAGATGCAAGTAGATTTACATTTTTTCTAGAATTATTTTACTTTACTAAACATTTTTTTTACAAAAGGAAATATGTAAATGTAAACAAATGTACAGTATATAATCATCCATCCTTAGAACTCACTCAATCCCTTTTGCCTCATGGGTTGCTGGAGCCTATCCTAGCTACTGTATTGGGTTCATTACTTTCAAAAAGTAACTGTTTACTTTACTTTAGTTACTGGATTAAATCGTAGTTAAATTACTTTACTTATTCCCCCAAATTAAATGTAATTCACTACTTGCTACACAAGGAGTTTTTTTTAGCATCACCTCATTAATTTCAACATATGAACATAAAACACGTAGATTGTACATCAGCCTACACAGTATCTAGACAGGTTGTTGTTAGCTGGCACTACAGGGCAGTGGAAATCAGTTCATCTCCAGGACATAATTTGCACTTAGCTTATTATTATTATTTTTTTTGCTTTTATATTCAACAAATTGAAATTAATTAGAATATCTCCAGTTGCCAGTGGTGAAATTTGAACTGTCATTCATTAGGTTACTGACAAAAGTAATGAAATTACAGTAATTTGTTACTCTAATTCATTACCCCCAACATTGAAGGTGAACAGATCTCCAGTCTGTCACATAATTCTCATTCACACATGTACAGTATATTCCGACATTTGTTTTGTAAAGATTTGTTTACATAAAAGAAGGATTTAGACATGCTCCAAACCACACAGACTCTGTTTATATGCACCCCACATTCTGTATTATGTAATATTCTAATAGGATGACACATTTACACAGTTTGTGCTGCAGCAACAGGGAAGATATTCAGAGTAATCCCTCGTCAGAACCAGATGATGCATCATTTTTGGACAGATTGTTTCTTCAAAATTCGCCCCAAAGTGGATCTGTGATGTTTGATTATCTGGCATTTATGTACAAATCTCTGGGACAGTTGATTTTTTTTTTTATGTCTGCACTGATGTGATCTGTTCCACTATGGAACGTCATAGAACATCCAATTTAATAGTTCATTAGCATTTCTCTTGTACTGAGATGCTAAAATGATCTGAACAAAATTCTAATCTGCATAATCACACGTCTCTTTTTGTGTTCAGATCTTTTTTATGGATATGATTGGAGTTTTATTGTGTATAAATTTGGTCACAGGGACACAAAAAAGTGTAAATATGCTCCTTTTTATTAATCAAAATACATTCAAATTCCCATCATAATCAGACATTAGTTTAAACTCATTAAAAATGGTAAAATATCATTTCAGATTATGATCAGCTATAATAAATTTGCCCTAAAGGGAAGTTATATGTCTAAACTAAAATAAGTTAAAAAGAGATTAAGAACAAATCAAACAGAAGTTTTAATCACATCTTTGTTTGAAATTATTTTATCTAAAAGAAATCTGGATTTTAAAATAAATTCTATAAATTCCAATGAAATGTTTAGCAAAAAGTCTTTTTTTTGTTTGTTTTTGGCTACAAGTTTCTAAATTGGTTACGTTTTTGTTTGTCTTTTATTTACTGAAATAATCAAAACAGATGTTAAGTATGAACTGTGTGCAAAACAATGCACAAGTAAAGAAGAGTGGTGAAATGTCTAAAAATGGTAAAAATCTTTACTCACGTCAACATTTTTTATAACAGTTGGAGAAACTTTTTTTTTTTTTTGCAAGTTTATATCAGTTTTTATGTCATTTATTTTTTTACTGTCATCATTTTGATGCATTAACAGTAGTTTTGTAAGGCTGTGCGCTTCAAAAAGAGTTCTTCAGCTGTACACCTTATTTTTAATCAACCAAAATATACTTTTTTTTGCTGATTCAAAGTACCGTCCATCATTTATAGAGTGGTAAATTCCACAGCTCCGCTATACTTGTATATAGATCCTGCATAAACGCTGAAAATTAGCAAAGTCTGCTGGTTTCTGCAGTCCTCAAAAAAAAAAAAAAAAAAAAACTGAACTGTTTCACAACTTTCTAGGTGCATTATACTAAAAAAAACCTCTTTCTGTCTTGGACTTTAGTGCACCGTGTGACCCTGACCTAGTTTTTTGCTTCTTTCGTCCCTCAATTGTTAGTTGCTTTTAAACTAAAGAATGATGTTTTACAGGCGTCATGATTCACTCATGTGATCTAAGTTTTATTATATTCTATACAACACTCTGTGCTGTTGTCTCCATCAGCCTTTTATGTTCTGCAGGAAAGTGAGATGGGATTTTTATTGCACTTAAACATTCCGACCCTGAAAGCCGTCCCATGAAAAATACCCGTCAAGACCTCTACAGCAGAACCGTCCCATTCACCGCCGTCCTTGGCCGATGATGGAATGATGTGTTTTCCAAGGATGAGCAGAGCTTTGATTGATGTCAGTTTAAATGACGCCCCCGGTTGGGTGCATCAGTAATCCTCCCTGTGGCGCGTTTGTCGCAGGTCAGGCCAACATATGAATAATGTATATGAAGACATCCGAATGAGAAGCTGGGCACAGGCACCGCTCCTCTAATGACAGCAAACAAGCCCTCCGCCTGGCATTTCGGAGGGAGGTGGGGGGAGATGGAGCGGAGATCAGGGAGGAAGTGACACATCGGAGGAGTCGAGTTCGACCGTCAGGCCAAAGTACTCTCTCTATTTGTTCGGGTAAAATATGACGACATGGAACAAGGTAACTATGGTCATTTACTATGGAGTTAAGCTAATTTAAAATTAACTTTTGCAGTTTTTAAATGAGATATGCGCTACATCTGAGTTTACGTCCCTCATAATCACATTTATAGTACGGTAGGGTAATATCACACTGCAAAAAAATGGGTCTTATAGAAATAGGCCAAAAATTCCTAAAATTTCAAACATATTCTTTAAAATTGAAAGAATTCTCAGTTTAAGAGAGAAAACTCTAGTCACTAAAATATGTTTTCTCAAACTAAGATTATTTTCCCATAGAAAAACTTTATTAATAAGTATATTTTTCTTATAAGACATTTTTTCTTGAAACATTAGTCTGTTTATTTTCTTTAGATTCTGTTTTTTGACATTAGCTATGTTTGCAAAATGATCAAACATTCGTCTAATTCTGAACCATAAGGACACTTTTATTATCAAAATTAAGACCCACTGTGTCCGCGGGGAATCACATTTTTATTTAATGTGCAGTTAGGAAGAAATTAATATTCATATTTAACTTGTTAGAACTAACTAGTTATTTTTATAACTGATTTTCCAGCAAAATAAAGCAACAAGGAAACTATTTCTAATTAGTTTTAGATAAGGCAGGGGTCTGCTACCTACGGCCCCAGAGCCACATGTGGCTCTTTTACCTCTCCATGGTGGCTCTCCAGCCAAAGAGAAAACAAAATAATAGTAATTTTCAAAAAAATTTAGAGTTTAGCTTCTGTTTTAGCAACATGGTAATGTTTTTGACTAATTTAGTTTACTAAGGATAAGATAGTAATTGAGTAATGAGCTAGCATTACCTCTAATGAGTTTTTTATGCTAATGTGGAGTTTAGTCAATATTTTAGCAATTGGCTAAATATTTTTTTACTATTTTGTAATCTACTGGTGTTTTTAGGATAATTTAGAGTTTAGCTTTTGTTTTAGCAACATGCTAACATTTTTGGCTGATTTCATTTACTAAAGATTTTTTTTCAGCTAGTTCAGCTAGTAATTAAGCAACAAGCTAGTTTTTCGCTAATTTGGCCTCTACTAAAGGTAAAGGGTAAAAACAAAAAAAAAAACAAAAAAATCCCCATTTGAAACGCGATAGTTTCTTTTTATATTTTTGCTTTTGTTCGGGCCAAAAATACTTCATATCATTCAAATTTACTAAAAAAACTCAATGGGCTGGTGGTTGTGGGGTTCAAATCCAAGTCATACCAAAGACTCTAACTTGACACTCAGCATTAAAATCATCTTTTGACCTTTTATAAAATCCCTCCCAGTTGTCTTATAGTTATGATTATGTGGTTTTTAGCCACAATTAAAAAATATATTTTCCAGGACAAACTTTTTGCTGGGCGAAAATGAGAAATTCATCTTTAAGTTATGAGTGGGACTGTTAGTATAAAGTGAGCCCATCCCTACTTCCCGTCGTCCATCTGTTTACACTGTCTCCAGCTAGCTTAAACCTGAGCTTCAATGCTTATGTTCTTTAAATTACTGTAATTTTTTAATTGTTAGCACGATCAACGTAATTCTAGCAAATTCTGAAAGAGAAAAGCGATCACTAGAGGGACATTCTGGTTAAAAATCACTTGAAGAAAAACTTGAGTTTGTGTCTGAAACTGACAGTTGTGTGTGTACGAGTTCATTTGGAGATCTAAAAAGTATTTTTAATAACGGAAAACTTTTTTGCACATTTGCAAAACATCTTGACATCTGCATCTCCTATTACACATAATTAAATATTTTTGCAGCCACAAATCTTTTTACACAGGGATTTTGTCAAATGCTAAATTACTATTCTTTCCATTTTATCTATATTTTTCATATATACATGTGTGGAAATCAATTTTCCAACTGCAAAAAGCGTTTTGAGAATATTTTTTTTATTAATCTGTAAATATGAATTGACCAAAACGCTCACTGTTGCAGCATTGATTGACTACTTGCAGATTCAGTGTCAACTTATGGTAAAAAATGTAATAAGTTGAACATAAATAGTGGCTGGTACTGTGGTGCAGAGCATGCTAACAGTGATGATGAGAGATGTGGACTGGAGTCAAATTTAATTAGATGGTGCGTTTTTTGTTTTTTTTCTTCAGCTCTAAAGATTTATGCAGACTTTGCTTTTTTAAAACCATTTTAAAGGAAATAGTATTTATCACAAATGCATTTACAATAGTGTCATCTGTATCAATCTCTCTGTTCATGCTAGTCTGAAGCTAAATTGGAAATATAATTGCACAAGTAGTAATGCTGACTTTTGTCTAAAGTCAACACATGTATCAATCCAGAAGGAACTGCACAAATATTCAAGCTCATTGCAGACTGCTTCGAAGACTCCCATAAAAATCATGTTTTTGGTGGTTTTAGCATGTTCTTGTAGCATTTTCAGATAATGTGGACAAATTTTATATAACGAAAAATAATTAAATTGCATTTTTGAGTATTTTTTTGCTTAAAATATTGTGAATCAGAAGCAGGCGAAGAATGTCGTTAAAAAAAAGCTTTAAGTTGTTACGTACAAACTCAAGCATCTATTCATAGTCAAATAGATTCATGTACGTCTTCCTCGTCTGAGATAGAATCCGGCTCAAAACTGTACGGCTGGATAGCTCCATATTTATTTTTTTTTTGTTGCTCCTCTAATGTTTGAGGATGTAGATTTGAAGGTTTTAGCTAGGCTAAGCTAGCGGCAGAAAGTCAAAAACGTTTTGATAATTTTCAACACTTTGGTTGAGATTTGGTTAATCTATTGTTATTGTTTTTTCTAAATGAGTACTTGCTGTATTGAAAATATGTGAATTTTTTATTAAGTAATTATTTATAGTACAGTTTCACTTTGTAAAATTGTGTGGATCAAATTTGAGACAATGGCTAAACAAGGTGCTTTTTTCCAAGTCACACACTGTGTCACAATTGATATTTAAATATCATTTAAAAAATTGAAATTTTCTATTAATTCTTTAATGTTTATTGTTATAAAGTGGTTGATTGTGTTCCCCATATTGTTAAATGAGATAAATATTCACATTTTACTGTATTCTTGTAAATTCCAAGCTATTCTGAAAGGCTTCCAATTTGCTGCTTTTCTTTGTTGACTTGAGCTGTTTTTTTTTTTTGTTCCTTGCGAATCCCAGAAGCAAAAGCGGATCATCCCTGATGTGTGAGCAGAACTTCCAGCCCTCGTCTTACACTCGATCTGATTAGGGCTGCCGTGTTTTGCCCTTGGGCGGTGTCTGAGGCCTTGCACTGGGAGAGATTACCTGATCTCTGTTCCTCTCGCGCAGAGTCCAATTTAGCTCTTTAGAACTATGAATAAATCTAACACTCCGTAATTGAATTCTTCAAACAGAGCAGATTCTCAAGGTTAGCCCCAAATGCAAATACAGCCTGAACTGCGACAGCGTGTTGTTTTATTTCTTCAAAGACAATATTTGAAGTTGGGGGGGAAAAAAGTCATAAATGTGTGGATGTTTTAGCTCTAAGAATAACCAAAACTCTAAGGATCCATTTACCCTTAAAAAAACAACAACACAAAACACAAATTTGCATAATTTCTCATTTGTTTTTCTGTAGGTCCGCCCACTCCTTATAATAAAAATGTGCAAAACAAAACAGTTAAATTGTTGCTCTAAAAATGCCCAAACAAATATTCTTAGGAACCTATTAAAAAATGTGTAATATTTGAGATAAGTACTAATATAAATATATTGCTGTTGTTAATATCATGTTTGTCGTGCATCCTTCTCTGTCCCTCGGGGAGGCTGATGTGTGGGAGTCCTGCGAGAGTCGGCTAATAGGAGGGAAAATGCGCTGAATACCAATGCACAGACCTTGCAGAGACCAAACACTGCTGTGTGTTTGTGCGTTCGTTTGTATCATACATGTGTGTTCTGTACGTGTGCCTTGTTTGCTGCTCTGTCCTGCCTCACATCCCGTCTGGATCGAAACCCTGCCCTTCCTGTGCTAAAATAAACCCACCTTGGGAAGTTGAGGACCTTGCACAGAGCGCTGATTGTTGCACCTTTAGGGTTTTTACCCAGACTTGCATCACATATTGGTACTATTTAATTTAAAAAAACACAATGTTTAGGAGTTCAATTCTACACTATTAATATGTGACATTTTAATAATAAAAATACAAAAAAAGCATTTATTTTTTCTCTTTAATATTTTGAACCAAAAAAACTAAAATAAAAGCCAAAGCTGCTTCCTCATCATATTTCAAATCCTTCTTTTTTTGTCATCCTTTTATTGATTCACCAAAAAATACTACTTTAAAGGGTCTTTTGTGTGTTTCTGCTGGAATTACAATCCCAAATAGGACATAAAGAGTTATAAGAATGTTTTTTTGAGAACTGCAGGAACCTCAATTATTTCAGTCGGTGTTTAATTAGAGAAAAGCTGCATGCTTTAGAAATGTCAGGTTTGCATTTTACAGGGAATTAGCAGAGAAAGAACTATATAATAAAGCTTATTGTTCCGTGTTAGGAAAAACCCTTTTATATTTGCTGAAGAATGTTGGACGTGTTTTTCTTAATACAAGAGTAATTATTGCATTTAAAGTGTAAAAAAGAAAAAAAAAAATACAAGGTAAAACTCCATACCTCTCATAGTTGAAGTTAGAAACAAATGACCAAGTTTGATGGATAATTCAACATTAAAAAGTATCTTTAGGTTAGAAATGGTAACTTATGAGTTATCATGTTCTTGTCCTCTGTTAGCAGTGCATCCAAATAAAGTTTCTTTCAAAATAAAAGACACCCTGTCACATATGATCATCTCAATGCAGTAAAAGTGGTTGTAACGAGTATAATGTATCAATAACTAAATAAAATACAGTTAATTTTACTATTGTAGGTGCATCTCTGGCAGAAATGTAAATCTAACGCACCAAAATAAACTAATTAAGTGACCCCCTGCCATATTTATCAAACACACTTAAAATTTCTTATTTTTTTCCCAAAGAGAAAATTAGCTTAATAATTTGGTGTGCCTTATTACTGGTTGTGCTTATTGACTTGTGCTTATTACGCTGCGCTATGCCTTAAAAACACAATTTAGAGGCATCTTAATAAGAGAATATTAACTTTTCATGCTTTAATTTGATCACAGAATCCCCAAATCTAAGTGTTCAAACCAACTGATAGAGTTTTGTTTTATCACAACACACTGTGGTGTATAATTTGAGATTTTTAAATACTAATGTTTGCAGGTGACATTGTGGTTTATAGAGCAGAGAGCAGGTGGATGAACAGGAAAAGAAGAAGAATGAAGGTCAGCTGCACATCTGTGTGTAAATGAGAGAAACTCAAGTGGAGCGGTGAGGTTACAGGAGTGAAGAAGGACTTTAAGGACTTTAAGGACTTTAAGAACATGGGTCTGTGACCTTTAACGCTAAAAGAGGCAACTGGTACTCTTTCTATAGACTAAAACCCACCAAAAGCTGAAATTTTCCTTTAGAAAAATGCAATTTATTTGTATTTATGTAGCTATTAAACATTTCTTTTTCTAAATCTAAAAACTTTGATGTCTTTACTTTTGACAGCAGCACATACAGGTTCATTTCAAAATAAAGTGCTAATAGGATCCTCCTGCTGCTGTAGCAGATACATTAAAAATGGAAGAAAGTCAAACATAGAATTTTTTATCTTTGACTTTGATTTTTCTTCATCTTTTTACTCCTTTTGGTATAAACTTTGATGTTCAATCCAGATTTTTTTTACTCTATACATGTAAAAGCAAAGAAGGATTTAACCTCTGAGCAACAACTACACATAGTTTGACTATTCGGTTAACTAACTTGATATTTATTCAAATTGATAGCATTTCTTAAGGGAATAGAGAGAGAAAAGAGCATTTTGTGGCTTCAGTTTGCAGACAGACACAGATTGAGGTGGGGAAAGGTGAGAAGGCGTGTCTAAGCAGCAGGTTTCAGGTGTGATGTGTGACAAAAGGGTGTCAACAAGAGTCTGAGAAAAAAGGAGGAGGAGAGCTGGAGGAAGATGTTGTGGTTCCCTTTGGGAGTGATGAGGATGAATCAGGGATGAAGGCAGGGAAAAAGACTGAAATGATTTGGAAACTAAGAGAACAGCCAAAAGACGAAGAGAAATTCCTTTTAAATTGACTGTCTAGCAGTGTTTTAAATTCTTTTTTTTCACCTTGTCTTCTTTGCAAGATGCTAAATTTGTTTTTCTGTGTTTTTTCTTGCAGCTCATAGTGGAGAAGACCACAGATTTCCCCTCTGCTGAGTTCTCTCTGGTGGAGGATGTAGCTCTGCACTTTACCTGTTTGATGGACAGGCTGAATGAGCAGCGCCTCTTCCAGCCTGACCTGTGTGATGTCGACATTGTTCTGGTGCGTCAGCACAGCACCTTCCCGGCCCACAAGGGCGTCCTGGCAGCCTACAGCCCTTTCTTCCACTCTCTTTTTGCCCAAAGCAAGCAGCTGCAGCGCGTGGACCTGTCGCTGGACGCCCTGACCTCCCAGGGCCTGCAGCAGATCCTCAACTTCATCTACACCTCCAAGCTCCTGGTTAGCAGCCGCACGGTCCGCGATGTGCTCAATGCTGCCACCCTGCTGCAGATGACTGACATCGCCGCCTCCTGCCGCGACCTCATCAGCAGCCACTCGCTCAGAACGCCCTGCACGGATATGACCAGTCAGGAAGAGGTTGGCGGCAGTGACCCCGCTGCTCTGATGATGCCCCCCAGCCAGCTGTACAGAGAGATCAAGCAGGAGTCAGAGCTCGGCAGAGTGTACAAGAGAGAAGGCAGCACGCCGCTGTCAGTCAGAGTGGAGGACGCAGCCAAGACGGAGCAGTACTACCAGGAAGAGGAGTGTGCGGGAGGCGGGGCCAGCTCGGGCGTGGCCGCTTTGTGCAAAGTGGAGGGGAATGGTGAGGATTCGAAGACGGCTGACGGCCACGCGTCCTTCAACAGAGACCAGATCATCGTTGAAGTCAACCTCAACAACCAAACGCTCAACGTGTCCAAGGGATCGGAGGGCAAATCCAACACAACCGCAGAGGGGATGTTCAGCCGTCGCCGTGGCAACAAGCCAGACTCAGAGGGTGATGAGGAGAATGACGGAGGGAGTGAAGTTGGTGAAGAGGACGAGGAGGATCTAAAGAGCATAGCAAGGCAAAGCTGTGAGGACGAAGACGAGGAGGAGGAGGATGAGGAAGAGGAGGAGGAGAACACTTTGAACATTCCAGGTTTGGAGCATCCAGCCATGCTGGATCGGCCTCGCCGGGGCAGCAGGGCGTTACCCATGGCGGGCTCAACGGCGGCCATGCGGCAGACGCTCGCAGAGGCCTCGGCGGCCAACCAGCGGCACGGCGGGAGGAGGATGCTGGAGGCTGAGGGGCCGGGCCAGAAGGTGAGACTGGAGGAGAAGCAGCACTTCCCGTGTAAGAAATGCCCTCGCATCTTCAACAACCGCTGGTACCTGGAGAAGCACATGAATGTCACCCACAACCGCATGCAGATCTGCAACAACTGCGGGAAGCGCTTCCTGTTAGAGAGCGAGCTGCTGCTGCACCAGCAGACCGACTGCGAGAAGAGCATCCAGGTATGGTGTTTTTAACAAATTCTTGTAGCATTTTCCTCATGATGAAAGACATTCATGAAGGAATTTAAGATTTAAAACTGAAAGTTTGAGTATTCAAATTGTGATGGATCAAAAGCTCAGGTTTATGATGCAGCATCCACTTGCAGATAAATAGATCCATGAACGTCTTCCTTTTCCTTGTCTGAGCTGCCATGTCTCTAAACTGTATGACTGTTGCTACGCTAATGTTAGCTTGGGCTTGTGTAGTGCTATGTAAGCTAGCAGGAGAGAGTGTAAACAAAGGCATGATGGGAAATCACAATTAAAAGACCACAGGGAACAATTTTACCTTTATGTGCTTTGATTTACTGTAACTTTTCAACGGTTTACATGATCAACGACATTATAGTAAATTCTGAAGGAGAAAAGCGCCTTCTACTGGAATGATCATGACATTTTGTTTTAATTTGTGTTTAAGCATCACTGAGGAGTTAAAGGGTTAATATACCAGACAACTGGTGGTCAATAGTAATTAATTAGTAATTAACTCGGATTCGTCTCACTGTGTTCACTTACCCTGTGCTGAACTGCAAGCCTCCTGCTGTGTGTTTGAAGATCATTTGCTGCTTTAATCTATTGAATCTAATTTCCTTTTTTGCTACATGAACACATCTGAAGTGTGTGAAAGTGACTTCAGTTCTGAGCAACACCCGTCTTTCTAGTGTGATTAAAACGTATCTTTTTTTTAATAGTGTGTCACATGTGGAAAAGCCTTCAAGAAGCTGTGGTCGTTGCATGAGCACAACAAGATCGTCCACGGATATGCGGAGAAGAAGTTCTCCTGCGAGATCTGTGAGAAGAAGTTTTACACCATGGCTCATGTCAGGAAGCACATGGTTGGTGAGTGGCGGGAAAAATCAAATTTGTTCTTCTCTGCATATTTTGGTTTAAAAAAAACCCAGTAGATTTTCAAATTTAAAGCTCACTTACAAAAGTTTTAATATTTTCTTGTGTTTTTATAACTAATAAACTGGTTTATGTTAATTTTTTTAATTTGTTGTAAAAATATGAACATTTTTTTGTTTTAAATTTAACTTATAGTATCAAAAGTTAAACTTATTATAAATTAGCTGTTTATTTAACGGCATTTAACTCCTATAAATGAAGTTAATATTTCCAATTATTTAAAAAAATATATATTTTTTATTTTTACCTTTTAAAATGATAATTTTGAGACTTGCATACAGTATGAAGGGGTTACTTTTTGATTTTCTTTTAAAAACAGTTTAACAAGTTAATTCAAAACCAACCATGTAGATTTATTTGTGTTTGTAACATTTTATTACTTTAGGAAAATAAGTAAAAATAAAAAGTATAGTTTTTATATTTTATTTTAACAGCACAGTTCTGCTTTTAATCTAAAATAAAACAACATTTGTCTCCACGGAGGCTAATTTTCTCCCGCTGTGTTATTCATTAGTTAATGTTATCTCCTTTGTGTGCGTGTGGGTGTGTTTCCACATACATTAGAGGTCCAAATGTTCTTTTTACCACACCTCCCACAAGAATGGGGCGAGACTAGAGGCTCATGGGAAAAAAAAAATCATCTTCACAAATAAATATCTCACATATAAATTAACGTTTTGTTCTTCACTCTGCATTTGTCAAATGTAAGGATATGATAAATTACTTAAAAATATATAAATGCAGTTTAAGAATAAGTACAGCAGCGAGCAAAAGATTAAAACAGCAAAGTATGCAGATACTTTTTAAATTAAAATTTGAAAACTTAGAACTATTTTCATTATTTATATTGAGGTCTGAGCATCTTTGTTATTCACACTTAAAAAAACAAATAGAAAAAAAATAATTAAATACAAACTTGCAAAAAACAGAAATGTCAGTAAATAGTGATTGTGGAATAAATGCAATAAACAAGTTTCAAGATACAGGAAGTACATTTAATATTTAAACTTAATAGAACAAATAGACTAAAAAGAATTAAAGTAATACTACATATGACAATTCTTTAACAATAAGTGTATCTAAATACCAAAAAGTAAGAAATCTGAATGAGAACTAATAGGCAATCTTACATATAAATATACTTTATAATATTAATGCACTTTTGATGCAGTTACATATCTTGACAGCAGAACACTGATGATAGAAACTGTTTTTTTTAACCGATCACATCATCTCATGTATTTATGTGAGTTTGCTAAGTAAACATTTAAGTGTTCGTGAATTATTAGCTGTTTTTGTGTTTATAAAATCATGCACAGTCTTAAAATTAGATATATTACTATGCAAACATCTAAAAAAAATGTAAAAATCTATATTTATATATTTTATTTCTCTTTTTTTATATAATATAGAAAAGTTCCTCCTAACTTAATTATATTTTTTATTTATTTATTTTAGACAGAAATTTTGCAACTTTCTTTTCCTTTTTTGGACTAAATTCGTTTCTTGGATGCTTTTTAATTATTTTACAGGAATTATTTTTGGCAAATTAGACAAACAATTTAAACAAAAACACTTTAAGAATACCAGATTATTATATAGAAAACATTTATAGTTGTGTACTTTGCAGACCATTAAAAAAAAATGTGCTTTTAAAACTTTTTTGTTTTTCTAAAATGTATGTCACATCAAAAAATCACAAGTTTTAAATTATAATTAAGATGAGAGGACACAACTTTATTAAAATCTTATATTCTGAGATGTCTTTTATAAGCAGCCATTAATAAGAATCTGCAGTTATTGTCGTCCCCGCCACTAAACTGCACTAATGTGTAACTGTGTGTGTTTGTGTGCATGTGTGTGTTAGCACATACGAAGGACATGCCATTCACCTGTGAGACGTGTGGGAAGTCGTTCAAGCGAAGCATGTCCCTGAAGGTTCACTCACTGCAGCACTCTGGAGAGAAACCCTTCAAGTGTGAGGTTTGGGCTCCTTCCACTCGCCGCTGCTCTGCATGTCACCCGCATGAACGCGTTCAGAAACGCCGGCGTCAAGGTCAAGAAATCCAGATCGGATTTAGAATCAGAAATTGCCATTTTATGTATGAAAATTTGAAAACTCTTAGCTCCTGTTTTAACTTCAGGAGACTAAATATTCATTTGCAAAGTCACTGACTTCAAAACAAATAAAAGTACTTTTATTTTCAAAACTGTTTTTTTAATAGAAGGAAAAATATGGGGTCAAATCAGGATCAGCTCAAAGTGAACGAAAAAACAGATTGAAAACTTGAAAAATAGACATTGTTACTGAAAAAATTGAAAATTAGAAAAAAACTGAAAATTATTATTTTTTTGGAAAATCAAACAAAAATTACTGAAAACTTTAAATAAATCTTGAACATTTGAAAAAAATAGTGAAAACTTGAAATAAAAAAAATATATAAATATAAAAATTATTGATTGAAAAAATAATCCTTTAGTAACAGATGCTGTTTTGAATTTTCATGTATTTATTTTTTTAATCTTCACTTTCAGTCCTCAGTTTTACAGTTTTCACTGTTAAGCTGAGCCTAATTTTACATGGGGGCGGGGCTTTGAGCTCATTGGCTACCTGGAAACGCATCCAATGATTCCCACATTTTTTTTTTTTATTTTGAGTTTTTTTCCAAGTTTTCAAAAAAAAAAAAGTTTTTTTTCAAATTTTCTTTTTTTTCCGTTTACAAATGTTCTATTTTTTTCAGTTACTGTCTATTTTTCAAGTCTTCAATCTGTTTTTTCGTTCACTTTACGCTGATCCTGATTTGACCCCATAGAAAAATGTGAGAAAAATATGTAAAGATTAAAGACTCACTCCAAAGAAAATTGTGTTTTTGCTGTTTTTAACATGTTCTTGTAGCATTTTTCTCATCATTGATACATACAAGAAATTCAAGATTAAAATTGATTTTCTGAGTATTTATTTATTCAAAATGCCTTTTATTAAATCTTGTGGTTCTGCTCCATTTCTATGCATCCATTTGCAGATAAATAGATCCGTTAAAGTCTTCGTTTTCTTCATCTGAGGTGGAGTCTGACTCCAAACTGTTTGACTCCAATATTGTTCGCCATTTTTGTTGCACTAGGTTGGGGCTCCAAGCTATCAGGAAGGAGTGTAAACAAAGGGATGATGGGAAATGAGCACAGGCTTACTTGTGGTAGAACTTCTACAGATTAAAACCAAATCATATAACTGACATGTTGGTCACATATGAACCATCTGAAACTCTGAGAAGCTCAGGAACTGACCTTCTGGACCCCACAAGGAGCGTTCTAGTTCAGGAACTGTCCACCTGATGATTTTAAATTAGCTTCTACTCTTCCTTTAAATCTGGATTTCCCTTGATTCCCAATATGAAAAGGGAATTTAATTGTTTTGTTTTGATTCTTATGACTTTTAGTGATTCCCTGATGTGGAAATAAAGCTGCTTTGCTTTCCTTCCCAGAACTGCAGCGAGCGTTTCCAGTACAAATACCAGCTGCGCTCCCACATGAGCATCCACATCGGACACAAGCAGTTCATGTGCCAGTGGTGTGGGAAGGACTTCAACATGAAGCAGTACTTCGATGAACACATGAAGACACACACTGGTGAGCCACTACCCGGGGATTGTAACTGAACCATTCTTTTATATGTTGATTAAACTAAATTAGCCGAGATATGTTTCAAAAGGGGAAAGAACCTTATTTTTTTCAGATTTTTACATTTCAAACGGGTTAATTTGACCTGGAACATAAGAGGAGGGCTAATCAGCTGCTAAAATGATGTAGTGATCAGCCAAATGAATAAATCCATTTTTTTTTGTTTTTTTCCTTTCAGAATTCTGACTTTAAACTTAGAAAGTAAAATTAGAAAATCTACTCCTAAAATGTACTAAACTTAACATTTGCTATCACCCTAGCAATCATTTTGGTGTAGAATTCTAAATGTAATCCACATTCTTCTTGAGATTTTGTCTTTCTTGGAACCCACTCTGATAAAAATTGTGTTTTTGTTGATTTTAACGCTTATGTGGCATTTTTTTGATAAAAGAGGACTTGCATAAGGACAATTAAGCTTATATATATATATATGTGTGTGTGTATATAAAACCATGTTGTTTACTGTTATTTTTTCTTTTCTTTCTTTCTCTTATTCTGATTTGAGTTCTGAGCTATTTTGTTTTTAATAAATAAAAAAAATGCAAAATTATAATCTAAAGACCACTAGGAACCCTGTTAAAAAAGTAAAAAAAAAATGATTGGAGTGCGTCTTTAAAGTATGATTTTATTTGATAATTTCATACACATGATCAAATATGTTTGGAATTTTACCATTTTATTCATAGTTTTACATTTTATTTTGAAATTATGACTTTTCCTCATATTTTGAACTTTTAATCTGTGGTTTTTGTGGGCTTTTCTCCAAAAAAAAAAAAAAATGAGAGTAATAAATAAAAAAATGTCTGAATTTGCCATCACCCATTTTTTGATTATTTGTTTCTTCCCATTTTAAATTCATTTTAAGATTACACCAAAAAAAAGATCAATTAATTAAAGTTCTATAATTTTTTAAATTTGAAATATATTAGATTTTACCAAAATTATATTTTTGATTTGCGCAAACCATCAATTCAAAATTTTAATTTGATTAAAACTAATAATTTTAAATGTAACAAATTACAGAACTATATTTAATTAATCAAATTTTTCACTTTTTTCGGTGTAGAAATACTCATGTAATTTGTAGAGATTGATTTTTTTATTTTTTTATCAGGAGAGAAGCCGTACATCTGTGAGATCTGCGGGAAGAGCTTCACCAGCCGACCCAACATGAAGCGTCACCGGCGCACCCACACTGGAGAGAAGCCGTACCCCTGCGAGGTGTGCGGCCAGCGCTTCCGCTTCTCCAACATGCTGAAGGCCCACAGGGAGAAATGCTTCCACGTCAGCAACCCCGACTGCGGCGACCCCCTGGGGCTGGACCGGCCCCTGGCCTCTCCTGCCATGGACTCTTCCTGCCATCTGGGGACCCCAACCACGTCTGTGACCACACCCACCGCCGCCCAAAGCCCACAACCCCCCCACAGCACCCAGATGTCATTCCCTCTGCTGCACTCCATCGGCGGTTTACCGCCCACATCGCACTTACCCCCGCCGCCTCCATTGTTCTC